>NC_031965.2:30169683-30469683 GCF_001858045.2 Oreochromis niloticus
TCTTTCGTGCCTCATCTCATTCTCACTGAACATGGACATGTGCGCACACACACAAACACAGTTTATTATGCAGTAACATTACCAGATCCCCTTAGGCAGCTGTGCATCTCTGTATGACTGATGAGGGTAATTTCTCCCAAACAACAGAATGATCACTTTGGTGGTGAGCGCTACAGACCCTCCCTCCTCCCTCCGTCTTCCCTCTCTCCCATCTTTTTTTTTTTTTTTTTTTAGGTTACAAAAAAGGCAAGAAAGATATTTGCTACCGTGCCTCCTGTATTGTCTGGAATGGTTACAAAGATAAACAGCTCTACCACCTTATGGGATTTTTTTTTAAAGTCAATAATCTAATTCCATGGATACAATCAAACTATTGATACTTCAGTGACGATTCATATCCATGTAATAGAAGATACTTTGAAGTTGGATTGGGGGGTGTGGTGGTGGTAGTGTAGGTGGTGGTGGTGGTGAGGGGGTGGGGGTTGGGTGTTCCTTATTTTTTCCTTGATTACCATAGGGATCTAATATAATACACATGCCATTGTGAATTAGCCTCACCATAAAGCCTGTGTGAGTCGCAGTGAGTTTATACTGCCTGTGTACTACTGTGCACCATGGAATACACTGAGCTGAAAGTAGTTAGGACTTGTCTGGCTCTCTCTCTGCCTCATAGGTTCAGCCTCAGTGGGCTGTCTTCACCTATTCTTTCATCTGTCAGTCACACACAAAAACAAATCCACCTGTCGACCGGTAGACTGGGCTGAACAGGGCTATACTACAGATGTCTGGGCTTGACTTAGTGGAAGCGAGCAGGCCAGCGCCCTCCACTGGTGATAAAAAGCCCATTAAGATGCTTATTTCCTCACCTGTCGGGTCCATCACCTCACCTCTACATATAGTAGAGAGTAATGAAGACAGTGATCATTAATACAGCACTCTGAAGATAAAAGTCATGCTTCTATGCATTTTGTGATCTTTGTGTCCTTGATCGCAAGGATTATCCAGGGTTGCGACAATATAACAATCCATGCGTTAAGAGACAGGCATTCTTACCGCACGACCTGATTGCCTCGACAATGAAGCTATTAATGGTGCATTATGTAAATAGTAATGGTCACAAACATCTAATAGGATAAAGGCTAAGTACAGTGCAATTTAATGCTGCTGACTTTCAGTAGCTCTTTGAAGGATGTTTTCAATTATAACAGAGCTAATTTAATTCATTGTTTCGAAGCTGAAAATGCATTTTTAAAGGTTGACTGAGTCTCTATTTCAGAACTCAGGTTTAATCAGTCATGTACATTGAACACTGGAACGTCCTCTAAAGAGATTGACAAAGTTGCCGGGGATCTGCATTCTAGGTTTTAAAGGGACACAGTAGCCGTCTCCCTTCTCTTTTTCCTCAGATGGCAGGCTTCAGTTGTGGAGGGGAGGGTGTTCGTCTAAAAGATGAAAAGACCTGTGCCTTTAAGAGGGCTGTCTCCCCTTTCCCTCATGCTCCCCCTCAGCCACACAGACACTCCTCCTGTGAGCATTTGTGAGGCAGCTTCTGTCCCTTATGTCTCTTTGTGGGGAACAGAACAGACTTCCCAGAGCATCACTGAAGACAAGACAGAACTCTAGGGACGACACCCCAGTTGCAGACATCTGTGTAACCCTGGCCTCATCTACAGTGGATGTCAAAATGAGATCACGGAGAGGAGACACAGACCTACTCAAGCTGGAGTAAAACATCCAGAGGTCCAAAACAGGACGTGGAACTTAAGAGGTGGACATCCCCAGATGTCAATTTTGAGTTGAACGTGACACGACCAGCACATCAAAATCAACAGCGCTGGATTGGATCGCTAAAGAAAAGGTGGAGTCCTAATTTGAGCTTTCAGGTTCTCTTTAGAAAAGTTTTGCTGAAGAATCAACAGAGAACTCTATTTTATTTTTTACTGCTATTCAAGAAGAAAATAACCCACCGTATGAAATACATACAAATTAAAGAAAGTGGATAACTTAGCTTTATATATTGATTTTTTATTCATCTTCAGAACACTTTCCAAACAGTTGTCTGTGGTATGAAATTTAGATGCTCTTTAAAGAACATCTTTAAATGTCCCAGCACTGCTCTTAATTTACCAGCAACACATTTATCTTGTTTCTGCAGCTCTTTCTTGGAGAGCATTAAATAATTTTTTGATAGCGCTCTTGAGGAGGAGGTAATATGAAGTCTTGAAACTTTACAGCTGTTCACTGAAGAGAGAAAGAGAAGTGCCACATGCATAAGAAAATTATGTTAAGCTGTGGGAAAAGTGTGTGCCTGGACTAACAGTACGGTGGATCACTGAGGACTGCACAAATGTTCACAGCGTGTGGTGTGGTCAGTGGCCAGAACCAGTACCTGACCAGAGATGGCATGAAGCCCCACCCAGGACTGGAGTTGAACATACCAATCCAAATGGAGAATGGGGTAACTTCAAGCATGTGCCCTGTTTATCAAAGCCAAGCCTGTAACAATGCTGGACAGCCAGGTGGGGTTAATAATGTTTCTAGGCCAGTCAAACCAGCACCACTCCCAGTCCCTCCTCCTGCACTCAAATTAGGGCAAGAAGGATTCAAAAAAGTGTGCCGAACTGAGGAGGACAGTCCCTGCCCCTTCCCAGGGCTAGCTTCTGGGGTGTTGGAGATGCGCGTTAAGGAAGGAAGCAAGATTCGCAATTTAATGGGATTTGCCATGGCACGGATGCAAGGAGAGAAGGGAGTAAGTGGGGTAAATGTGAGTGGTGGTGGGCTCAGACAAGTGGTTTTTACCGGGTCAGGTCGTGCCGTCACGAAGACCATCACCTGTGCCGAGATCATGAAGCGAAAAGTGGGCTGTTTGCACCAGCTGACCAAACTCCGGTATAAGGTGGTAAAAGAAGTGTGGGAGAGTACTGAAGGAGGGACATCCGAGATGACAGTGCACAGGACTGTGCCCTCCATCAGCATCCTTCTTTCCAAAGATCCTCTGGATCCCCAAGAACCAGGCTACCAGCCTCCAGAGACTCTCAGTGCATTGTGGGAAGAAAGAGAGGGTACCGAACCTGCAACAGCATCCAAGCGATCCCTTGGACCTTTGCCATACACCAGTTTCCCTGACTGTAAGAGAGTGTGTTTAGGGGAAGGAGTCTCAGTCCTTCCTCCTCACTGACTGGCCCAACTGGTGTCACAGTGGAGAGGATTGAATCAGAGGCGTTCATTTGGCACTGCACTCCACTCAAGCACAATGCTGAGACAATCAGAACATTCACTCAGACAGAACAGTGCTTTCTCAGAAGAACTGACTACCAATTCCATCCTCCAGAGGTCAGTTTGACTGGGACCTAAAAGGCTGCCTCTGGACATACAGCATTTACAGGACGTCTTTTGTGGTACGTCCAACATGGTCTCTCACATCCAGAAAACTTTGATGATGTGTGCTACCATGCTAATATATGACATCTAGAAAAAATATTACATCCTATTTCACACTGACAAAAAGCCATGAATTTCATAGGTTCTAGGTTACTGCTTTCAGTAAACTATTAACAACCTGTGGACAAAATCATTTGTTTGCCTTATGTTACAGTCATCTCGGCAACTATTTTCCCCATGCTTTTAAATTTAACCTTTCCGAATATAAAACGTAGATCCGAGTAGACACACACACGTACGCACATGTGCACACACACATACACGCACACACACAACCAAAGCCACTGGTGACATGACAAATGCACAGCATACACATTTTATTTGTCTGAGTATTAACTCTCATGAAAACAAAATTAAATAAATGCTTTTTTTCAGTGGGAATTTTCATTTGTATTTCATCTTTCTTACTCAAACATCATTGAATTTGCAAAGCTGCGATTGAACAGAAAATCACAGTGCGCTGTTCTTTTGATAAGAATAACAGCAGTGAAATTTGTCTGCAGAAAAAGCTGATTTAATGACAAAGCTGTTGATAAGGCGCAGTCCTAAACCAACCCAGCCTGACAGAAATGCCTAGGGCAGAAATACAGGCACAGATTATCATTAAGATAGCAATATAACATCACACAACACAGTGGAGAAAAGGATTAAAACTAGGTTTGACAGAGCTTCACACTACACTGTTCCTGCAAAATATTAAATCAAACCAACTAGCTGCTCTCCTTCCCGTTTCAGCCTATAGGCCTAACCACCCACTATATCAATTGTAGTCTACCTCTTCGGGTATATTCTTACATTTCATAAGCAAAATAATATGCTATAAAATATGGTATAAAAGGAGCTAAGCTTTCAAAGTAACACTATGCACTTGGAGTTGACAGACATAGCAAATAAAATGGCTGTATACTTTTTCCATTTTTTTATGCATTGCCTCCCTGCATTTTCACGCCATTTAGATACCATTTTAGTTGCAAAAGCGGTACCTCTAAGTAATTGCAGAAGCTTAACTGGATGCTGCAGACGCTTTTGGTGCTTGGATCAAAATTCCACCCTCTGCAGACTCCATAGCAGTACGAAAAAACAACAACCGAGGGCATATGTAATGAATTTTATGGATTAAAGATTTCTTTAAAAGTTGTTCTGAGCAACACAAACAAAATAAACCTTCCGGTGAATTAATCAGTCCAAATACTTAAGACCTTTTCCATTTAATCACCCATATGTTCCACGCATAATAACTTAGATAAGTGGAACCTTGTCTTAATGCCGATCTTAATGAAAATCTGCAAATGCAAATGTCGACCCCCTAAAGTAGATTAATCAAAGTGACTCCTAATTGGAGGGGGCATTGTTGGTGGATTTTAAAAGAGGAGAAAAAAAGGAAAGTCAGATCTACGGCATTTGCTTTCAAACTCACTGGACAAAGAAAGAAAAATGCTAGTATTTCATATAGCAGTCATACAGCACTTTAACAGTCTATGACGGACATAGTGATTAACCTCCCTCTCGATCCCATTAAATGAATCAGAGCACAGCAGAGCACCCAAGGTTGAATACAAAATGCTGTGACTGCAATACAGGACATATGTAGCAAACTGTGTGTCCTCAAGACTGCAGGAAGGTTATCATTCCAGGTCATTGTTATCACAGAGTTAACAGCTTTCATCCAAGAGCCTATGGGACAGTCAGTCTACGATCCAGGTTGAACAGATAATGCCACTATAAGTACATTTCAAATCGACCCGCATCTGTTATTAAGCACTAAGAATTCTGGGCCAAGTGTGAAATGCAGTGGGGGTAATTAGGGATAATGGCAAAGCGTACCTGACTGAGAGAACAGATAAAACATCCTGACAAAAGCATCATCCCAGCGCTAAATCCAATGAGGCTGGCATGAAATAGTATGGTGAAGGAGTCAACAAAGTGCATTACAGGAATGTGGACAAGGTTATTCACAAGCTGAGTGTCTGTTTTGCCAGTAATGTTTAGCTGGTGGTTTTCAAGCATGCAGTCAAGGTGAATTTGGAGGAAATACAGGCCTAGGCTTAAATTCTGTTCGTTTAGTTAATGCGCCCCACACACACACATCATACACGGATGCACATGCACCGCATACATATATATTGTTATATATATTGCATTCTCATTTTTTCTGAAGGTCAGAATGTTTTTCTGTGAACAACTCATTAAATACTCACTACATACTTCAATCATAAATGACAAAGGAAAGCATTATTTTAAGGCTGATTACAGTTTTCTGTTATGGTGGACACAACAGTAACCTCCTTTTTGCCAAAGCCAATGACTACATGCACTGAATGTGAATAAATTCATTTTGAAGTTAACATAATGAAAGTGTTGGCACTCCATTTTTTTTCCCTTCTCTGCCGCTGCAGCAGATGAGAGTGAGGTCTCTGGGATGGCGTGGGAGTTCGCTATCTCCCAGCCTCCAGATGGCTCCGTCTTCTCTTATCTAGAAGAATGGGTGCTGCCTCAATTTTTCAACTCGCCTTATCTGGGAATCCTTTAAATTGAATATTTACTGGGCCTATGTTTTCTGCTTGTGTTAGCCCTCTGAAGTCGACATTCCTCTTGCTTGTTGAGACAGGCCAAAAGGTTTTTCTCACTCATACACTCTCTTTGTCTGCCTTGTCAAGTAATGGGCCAGTGATTGATTATGTGATTGCTAGGAAAGAATGGAAGGTTAAGCAGTTAAGCAGAGAGCGCTGGAGACATATTAATGAATGGCCATAGAGGGAATATGTTGAACAATAGAGAAACATACATTACCCAAACATGACATCAGGCACCTCAACTATATGTCAGGGCTAAAGTAGATTAAATTAATCATTTTCCAGACAGTCTATTGTTTTCTGCACAGTGTACACTAGAGGTTAAGAGAACACTTAAGCAGTCATTGAAAACATCTTATTGCCAATTGACTGGCTGTGGTCTATCTGCATAAACAAGCTGTGCCACAGCTACTCCCTGGTAAGTGTCTGGAAATGTCTTTTCAAAACCATTTTGTGAAATGCCTCCATGTTGGATTAATCAGTGCAGCTGAGGATGTAATTGCTGTGCTGAAGTCAAAGCTGTAAGAGCAGATAATGAACACTGACTACAGGGCTGCCAGAATCCAGGGCAAAAGAAATGAGAAGTTTGAAGACCAAAACGTCTTCAACATTTTTTCAAAAGCTGCGACTGAAGATGAAGGCTTGGTGTATTTAAATGTATTTAAACTGATTTTTTTTTTAAATACACGAAAACTAAAACAATCACTCAGAGTTTGGTTTTAGACTTTGTTACAGGAAAATTTAACAAAGTCTAAGATTTTAAGTTTGAAAATCTGGGAAAATTGAGGATTTTCTGGAGCTCTTTTTGCTGTATTCCATAACTGACATGCAGCTGTAAGTGGTATACATTACACTGGTATTCAAATAATTTTCCTATATGAGGGATAGGTTTAGAAATATGAAAAAAATCAACTAATGGCTGCTGCCCTCTAGTGGAGAAGTAAGTTTCAAGTCAACCCGCAGAAAAAAAAAACTTGCTCAAGAGCACCATTATTGATATATCTGACAGACATAAATGGCCCAGTGCACTAGATGATTTCCACAACAAAGCTAAATGGCCACAGAATACAACACCATTATCTGATGAGCTTATTATCTATAATACAGTTTTAAGAATATAACAAAGCATTTACAACAAGCAAATGGGAGCTCTGGGCTATGCTATTTTTTGGATCATTTAATGGCAATCTCAAGGCTGGTATGCTGAAGTCTTGCCTTTTCTCAGAGACAACAACATTTCACCCTTTTATCCTCATTTCCTCCTCTATGCGATAATGAGAGGACTCAATTAGATTAAAGAATTTGAATAAATGAGGTTTCATGGTAACACATTATGCCCCGTATCTTTTCTGAAAGGCCTTGATGAGGAACAAAGAGGCTAGGCTCAGGGACCGATATCTGTGAATTACAGGGGGAAAAAAACAAACAACATTAGCTTTGTACTTTTCCAGTAATGCTCAGAAGAAGATAGAAGAAGGAAATAAACCCTAATGGTAAGCTGGAAACAGTAAGACCCTTTAAATTTTTCCAGGCTTCACCTTTTGATCTCGACTGTGCACATGTACAATATGTTGAAGATGCAGTACTGCAGTTAATATTGTGAGTGAACTGCTCAAAAATACTGGCTATGTTTAGAGATGAAAACATACAATTTATAATTCTTAGCACTCTCTGACTGCATTTAACTGTGAAACTAAATCCTGATTTCCTGTGTGAGAAAAGAAGTACTAAAATGAAATCAGGGTGTTTTTCTTAAAAGACCAAAAAAGAAAAAGAAAAGACCAGGATAATGCGGGCGCAAAATAAAGTGAAAATGCAGTATAATTAGACTGTTACAGTGTCTTTTTCACCATCTTATTTTTTTTAATTCACAGAGGAACAATGAAATTCAACACAAATTCTTACATGGCTTTTTCCCTCTGTGTTTGGCTGAAAATATTTTCTTTGGTTGTTGGTATCGCTGTTTGACACCAATTTAACTTGCACTGCCATTGATTTCTAATATCACAACATTACATGATATTACAGTGACTGCACAGCTTATTGAGTACATAATAGGTTGCATTTCACACAATTTTAGTTAGTATTCTTTGTTTTGTATTTTTCTGTTTTATTTAGTTTATTTTTGCTTGGGAATTGATGGAAACTGCTCCTATCACCCCTCAACTCATCATGGCAGATGGCTGGCATTCCCAGAGAATGGTTCAGGGAGGGGCAGCCTAAGGTTTCTTCTTTCCTACCTCTGTAAAGTCTTTCTGATAGGAAATAATTTGATTATTGAGGTTAATGAATTTTCTCCACATTACAGTAGGGCCTTTACCCTCCTGAATAAAACACTATGAAGCAACCGTTGTTGTAATTTGGATCTGTATAAATAAACCTAAATTGAATTAAACTGAATTGCCGCTACCCAGAAAAACATTTAACATGTCTGCTATTACACTCATGTCTAACCAGTCAAATGAATAATGCAGGAATAAAACATTTTAAATGCCACAATAATGATTTTCAATACATTGCAACATAAATTAAAAGAGTGATCACCTTGTTACATGACTTTCTGAATCTTTGTTTTAAAGATTGCATTTGACACACAGAATTGCCTTTCAGAAACGTCAGAAATCAATAGCAAAAAAGGGTTTACAACATATATTTCTGGTGATCAGAGATATATAAATAAACAAATGAGACCAGTGGAATTTTGTCACTCAACTTATTTTTTTCCCCTCAAGGTCAAAATATTTTTCTGTGACTCCATCTCCACAGAAGATGAGTATAATTATTCAGAAAATCTATTTTCTGACATGATTAACCTAAATGTAGCCCAACCCTTGCACTCATGCTTTCAATGTCATAAAATAAAACAAATGCAGGAATCCGACATGCTAATTAAAAGGATTTGGCTTAAGCTCCCTCATCAAACTGTGAACAAACACTATAAGGTTTTAACAGGATTTCATCAGTTATTTTGCCAATCACATTCCACAGCAAGGTTGACAATATGACTAAATGATTTGGTTATTTGAATTCAAACAGTGTCAGTTGGGGGTCCACTCTGCGCAGTGGGAGGATTGGTAGAGTAATATCAACACGGTTGTGATTACTCCATTGCAACAGTGGGGTGCTCCAATCACAGCCGAATCACTCTACTCATTACAGACTACAAGGCCAAATATCAGTGGGTGGACCACAAAATCAGGCTTTGCATGTTCCCACTGAAATTAATTGAAATTCATTTGTGGCGCCCTGATGCTCCCCATCAACACCAGGCTAATTCACATTTGCACCATTCAACTCAGGTTCATTAAATGCAAGCACATTCCAAGTAAAAAAGCATTACCAAACAGGACTTGCAATCTGGACCTCACCTTTTATGGTGAGGTCCAGATTGTATGGTCAACTGTACGTTATACAGTGTTTTTGAGCATAAATAGATAAACTTACAAAATATAATAATAATAATAAATAATAATAATAATAATCAGTATTATTATTATTATTATTATTATTTTAATCATAATTTGTATAGAAATTGGTAAACAGACCATAGTTTAAAAAAGTGATGTCTTACACACATGCCTAAAGCATCAAGACAAAGACTTCTAAGCACAAATTGAGTTTTCATGTTTACAGATGAAAACATACCATGAAGACAGACCTGGGAACAAATGTTTGGTGGTCCCCAGCCAGCTGGTTTTGATGATCAGGCTGTTTTTACTTTTTCTTTCTTCAGTAAACAGTACATGTATGTAGAACAGTTTCAAAATGAGACATTGTAAGTTACTGAACATGAAATGTAGCCATAACAGCTTCATTAAAATTTTCACTAAATGTAAAAAAAGCAGCCAGTGTTTTTTCATGTTTCAAAGATATTATATTGTAAGTTTTCAGACACAGACACACACACACAGACACACAGACACACACACACACACACACACACACACACACACACAGACACACACACACACCTTGTGTTATCGCTTTCCTTTTCTTTCTTTTAGCGCCTATTAACAATAATGAAGCAGAGCTCAGAGAGCTTTTCAATTATATATATATTTTGGGATATGTTAAATTAGAGAAGGAATAAAAAAATAACAATAATAATAGTAATAATAATAATGAAAGCAAAACAGAAATTTCCCCTGGATATCTTTTTATTCAAATGTGAATAAGAGAAGGCCATCCACTGAGTTCAGGTCATAAGTTCACTGCAACTGCACAAATTTGAGCAACTTTAAAGTTAACTTTAGTGTTTTCATTTCTGGTTGAACCAATTCAGAAATGACCATTTTAATAAAACAACTGCATAGAAACAGATTAAATATCAAGCATTATCTATTTATCTGTGTGACATATACTTACCCCACATGACTCACAATCTACATTAATAGCTCTGTGGGTGCATCACTGGTACAAAACAGGAAGAGATTTCATATCTCCAAAGTGAACCAAGCTAACGCAAAACAAGTAAACTGAAAATGTATCACAATTTCTTCACTAGACTACTCTAAAAATATTTTTCCTCCCTAAAGTAAAGAGCCAAACTTCTATAATCGGTTCAGGCCCTGAATATCATCCCAGGACCCTCATTATATTATTAATAGTAAATATAGGATTACTGTTTGATATAAATGGTCCTTACCTTGAGGTTTTGTGGTGGTGCTTTAATGCAAAACTCCAAATTTGTGTTGCAAATAGTCACTCTCACTCTCTGAGCATGAAAAATCATCCAGCTTCCTGAAAGCAAAATTTGGTTTCAGTTGTCTTAACACTGTAAAGCCTGAAGCTTCTTACAAATTTACAAACATCATGCATGTACATCTTCACAAATATGATACAGTTGGTGTTAAAGGGCTAACATAGACTGTTGTGAACTGAGCCTATTATGATCACAAGGCAGAGTAGGAAATGTGAGTGTGTGTAGGCCCAAATAAGAAAATGAATAATCACTCATTTCAGTCTTAGTGTTTTAAGTTTTAGTTTTCAGGCTTGATGATGCCTCACTCACCACAGGTAATGGGATTAAAGATGCTGTCATTTTCCTTCTACAATTGTGGGGATGCCTGTTCTGAAATAGGCCTGTTACTAATATCCTCTTGTCACCAAATACTTAAGTACTTTTAGTTTTATTTACCACCAAAAAATTCAGATCAAAAATTATTCAACAAAACATATACTTTTTATTTCTTTTTTTACAAATCTTTTAAAATCACTTACTAAAATATTTTGTTGGCTGTTCAGAAACAATGTAACTTTTAACCACTATTGCCTCAACTTAGCTAAACTCGATGATGACCATGGGGTCAGGTTTTTGGGTTTTTTTCCCTCTCCTAGCAACAGGCTTGTCTCAACAGCAGATCTTCTTCTGGCTGCTTCCATTAGGGTTTACCACATTTGTCTCCATCTCATCCCATCTCTAGCATCCTCCTCTGTCTGCATGTCCTCTTTCACTATATCCATGAATCTTCTCTGCGATCTTCCTCGTTTCCTCTTGCCTGACATCTACATATTCTAGTCCAGTATATCTGCTATCCCTCCTCTGCACATGTTCAAACCATCTTAAACAGCCTGAGTTGTCCATCTGATAAACTACTTTCTAATTCTGTCCGTCCTGGTCACCCCCAACAAAAACCTAAACTTCAACTTCTCCAACTCTTTTCGTCAGTTCCACCATCTCCAAACCATACATAACAGCAGGTCTCACTATGTGCTATTCTTTTCACCCCTGATACTCATCTCCACCTGCTCTCTCTTCTTCATCACTCATGTGTACTGTCCATCGCTTTGGCTGGTTGATCCCAGGTATTTAAACTTGTCCAGATTCACTATCTCTACACTTTGCATCTTCACTGTTACACCTGTTACCCTTTCATTTGCACACGTGGTATTTTGTCTTACCTGTACTGACTGTTTTCTTCTTTTCTACAGAGTATACCTCCACCTCTCCAAGTTCTCTTTCATCTGCTACCTAATCTCACTACAGGTCACAATGTTGTGATCGAACATCATAGTCCACAGAGACTCCTGCCTGACCTCATCATCTGCCATCCTGCTTATCACCATTGCAAAGAACAACGGATTCAGAGCCGATTCCCAATGTAATCCATCAGTCTCCTAGCGCACACCGCGCCACTGTCTCGCTGTCCTCATGCATGTCTTGCACCACCCTCACGTTCCTTTCTTGGCACCCTATCTGTTACGTCAGATCCTTAAAATACACAGTACAGCTCATTCTGACCTTCTCAATACTACTCCATCAACACCCTCAAAGCAATCATCGCAAGCAACTGGCAGTATCTCGGCATGAAACTAAACTGCTCGCTGATTGTCACCTCTCTTCTTAACGCAGCTTAATTCAACTTTATCCCTCTGTAGTTACTACAGCTCTGCACATACGCTGTACACTTCTTTTCCCTTCCTTAAGCATTTTCTTACTGACCTGGACTGTGTTAAAGAATCTGGCCAAAAAGTCGACTACCCTCTCCAACCAACGTATTCTTTGCCAAATCAAACACATGGGTCATTAACAATGCGATTTCCTATCTGGCCAGTAGATGGCAACTTCACGTTTTCAGGTTTTATCATGCTTTCAATTCGCATTCGTGAATTTGTAATTCCAAATAAGGCAACGCAGTTTAGCAAATAAATGTATAATTAAAACTGCACATAGTAGTTATGGAACCTATAAATACAACACTATAGAATACGTAAACAAGGAGAAATACAGTTTGTGTAGTTTTCTCACATCTACATTTATTTGTTTGTTTTGCTTTCCCGTTGATAGCAGGTTATACCACCACCAAACTTGGAAGCTGCTACAAGTCAAAAGAGGAGCTGCAGAAGAAAAAGGAGAGAAGAAAGAAGAAAAGCATGATTAGGGTCCTTATAGAGCCCAGTCCTGCAAAATGCAGTTCTTCTACAACATTAAGCGATAAATAATTCATATCAATTAGCAATTTTCCGGTAGTACCTGAATGCACCACAGAGCCAGCTCTCCACCAGTTTTGTAAAGGTTTGTTCTACATTTGTGTGGGGCGGAGAGCTGGAAAGTTGGTACAGTGTGTGTACAGTTGCTAAACAGAGTGGCCATACAGCTCATTTTTCAGCGACCTGGCTGGTAAGTATACTGTTTAAATTTTGCTGTTCCGCGCTATTTATAGTTACAAATGGTTCATTATGAGCATGCACTAATTATCCCGAGCAATGACCTTTTTCATTATTCCGCTTTCAAGCACGCTTAAATGGTACGTTGTTTTTATAGTCTATTTTAATGTGGACTTAAGTTTCAATTTAAAAAAAACAAAACAAAACAGACGATGCCAAAATACTTATTATATTTGTTATCAGAGTTGTAGTTTAATGTATTCCAGAACTCATACATTCGATAAAAAGCAGGAAGTTTATTACGATGATATTTAAAGGTGCCGCTATAATATTTTTGTAACACTCCAAGCTGCGCTGTGATCCTTTCAAAATAAATTACAGATCCAAAATACTCTGTGTGTGCACGTGTTGATCATTCTCATGTTATTCTTCTTTGCCTTATCAGATAACTGTAACGCGTTGATGCGTGTTCTGCGTTCAGATATGTCTTCTTGGAAAAGAGGAAAACGTGCTTCACACAGCTTCTGGAAGCAGTCTATCGAAGCTCTGGTGGTTTTCTCTCTGTGTGTCAAAATATCTGGATGCTCTGACGTAGATGAATTGATGTCCACATATCCACTGATTGATGGGTAAAGTGTGCTTCATACATACAAGATACATAAAAAATCATAAATTAAAATGCCCCTCCATTTTGTGTCACCCACTATCCTGTCTCTCTGTTTGTCAGTCACAATGACCTTGCTCTCCAGCTGAGGATTCGTCACAACAACTGCCTAAGCCAAGTTGACCTTCATAACCTCTCCAAAGTATCCACAGACATATCCCGTTTCAAAGCAGGCCATGTGCAGACACAGGTATTGCAATTTCACAACTGTTCACAGCGCAAGCTGGAAAAAAAAAATCCATCTACATCTGAGATTTATTGGTTAATAAAATGTGTCTTATGTTTTGTGATATGTGGCATCAGATGTTTGCTGTCTACGTACTGTGTGGTGCTCAGCAGAAGGATGCTGTGAGGCTTACTCTGGAACAAATAGATGTGGTGAGACGTATGTGCACAGAGTACCAGGAGTTTGAACTGGTCACATCTGTCCAGGGTATTGTACACTTTTTAATAATAATAATTAACTTTATTTCAATGGCACATTTCTAAACTGAAGTTATAAGGTGTTTTGCAGTATTTACACAAAAAATTGGTTTAAAAACTATTTAAAATGCATTAAAAACCCTTGGTTTTAAGCTTGGACTGTGGAACATGTAGAAGTAATTGATTCTCTGAGCTATTAGACATTAGGACTTCTGAGATAGAAAGTGCAGCTTCACCGTGAAGTGATTTAAAAATAATCACTAAAAATTGGAATCTGTAGTGAATGGGAAGCTAGTGTAAGTCTGCAGGGACTGGAAAGGCATGTTCATCTCACCAAGTGTTGGTGAGTAGTACTGCTGCTGTGTTTTATAGATGGTTCACTCCTTCAAACTTTTAGGCATGTAAACAGTGAGTTGCAGTAATCTAATCAGGAGGAAATGAGGGTGCGGATATAAGGTATGCTCTTATATTATTCATAAGTACTGGTCTGAGTTATGCAACAAATATTTCACAACACAAGACCAGTCTGGGCTTTTGATATTCTGGTTGAAATTAAGTTGTTGATCAGAAATAATCCCCGAAACCTCCTTCAGATGATTTTCGGTCAGTGACTTGTTGTTCAAGATCAGCAGGGCGACTATAAGAATAATGATCAGGACCAGTAAGAAGAACAAGAAATTAAATTTCATCCCATCCTTAATGGCAGTGAGATAGGAATGAATGAAGTCTAGATATTTGTGTTCTCCAGGATTAAATGACTCATTTTAACTGGCAGCCATTGACATAACAATGGTCGGATGCTTGTATATAACTACAAATTACATAATCAAGTGGTAACAAATGTAAACTAAACTAAGTAGGCCCTAGGACTGAGTCGTGGGAGAACCTCGATGAGCTAAAATTAACCACAGTGATTCTAAATACTTTGTTTGATTGGATTAGAACTATTTGGGTGCAGTTCCACCTAGCCCAAGCTCATTTCTGAGTCTGTTGAAGAGAAGGATGAGGTAATATGAACTGTAAAATTTCCAGGGTCCACACTCATTAAAATGTGATTTCTGTAATGTGATGTTTTTCTAAAGCCAGATTGGAATAAATCAGATAAGAACTTCCTACTAACTACTTTCTCAGGAAATTTTGAAACTAGAGGTAATTTGGAGATAGGAAAGTCATTTCCTTAATGTTTTAGATTACTAAATAAATAATCTGATGAATGAAATATATTAAGTAAAATAATAGTATACAGAGTAATAACTCTAAATTCATTGTTTATAAAGTGTTTTGAAATGTAATTTGTTTGTTTGTTTTTAAAAAATACGATGGTTGCGTTAGCTTTCATAGCCATTTCTTTAATCAGATGAAAAGTAGAACTGATAACTGAAGGTAATGATGTCCAATTATGTGTTTGTTTATGTGCTTTGTATGTGTGCCTGTCATTGCAGAGCTAAAAGATTCTAAGGACAATGGTAAGATAGCCTGTTTAATAAGTATCGAAGGAGGCCACTCTATTGACAGCAGCCTTCCTGCCCTGCGGATGTTTTACCAGCTTGGAGTCCGCTCCATGGGTCTCACACATTCTTGTAATACACCCTGGTAATAGGAAAAGACTTTTCAATGACTAACTTTATACAGCACATATTTTACAGTATATCTTGTACTTTGTGCTTAAAAAGTCATATCTCGATCTTTTCTTAAATGTTCATTTAGGTAATAAATTAGGTTTTGAATAGAAATGATATTTTATCAAATATGCAGCATTGGCTCTGTGATGGTCTATTGCTACATAGCAACTTTAAAGCAGGAACTACTAAGCTACATTTAATCTAAGATGTATTTGTTTATAGAATAGGAAAGATAGAAAAGTGAAACATATTTACATTTTCATTTCAACATCCTTTTCTTTTATGCAAATTAACCTGTATATGTCCTCTCTCAGATATCTCACATTGAATATAGCTGTGGGTATCTGAAGCAGTTCCCTTCAGACACCCAAAGTAATTTCAAGTACTTACAAACAGGAGAAGAATAATTTGCAAAACTTGTGACATTAAAATACATATATTGTTTCTGTGCAGGGCTGAATCATCCTCAAATTTTTACCCTGTATATAAGAGAGAGAATAACAGCCTGACATCCTTTGGGAAGGTAATTCTGAGTTTCAGTAACATTAGCCACAGCCGTGTTTCATTATCTCACATTCCACAGAGTAGTATGTCAGTATGCATGCCAGTTTTGCCTGACCCTTTTTAGAAAGCATAAAAACATATGAGTCCTTCCATACTGTATTGAAGAAATAAGAGCAATTCAGTTGTTGACATAAAATTGCATTAACTAAGTAACTATTCTAACTATTATAAAACTATTATTTGTGGTTAACAAACGGAAAACTGCATTATTGCCATTGTTATGTTTGCATTAATAGAGATTGTATAGTTATTGTGCATACTAAATCTTCTCCTGATAGGAGGCTATGGAAAGAGAATCTCTATTAACCCAAACTGGACTTTTGTCATTTAATGACTCCTTGTGTATTATTGGAATATGGTAATATATTATAGGCATCCTATTTAAACATAGAAAACATCTTTATTACTCCTTTTCCATTCAGTTGTCCCTCTCAACAGCAAAGTGCAGGGACACTCTTGATTGTTATCTGTATGAGTGTTTTCTAATAGTTTACATGTAACAACATCCTCTCCTCTGAATAAATGACTTCCTTCCTGATGCTACCAAAATGTTCTTAATTGTGTTTTTGAGGTCGTGGTCGAGGAGATGAACAGACTTGGAATGATAGTGGACCTCTCCCACACCTCATGGAATACATCCTCTGCTGTTCTGAGTCATTCTAAGGCTCCGGTTATTTTTAGCCATTCCTCTTCCTACTCCATATGTAACCACAGCCGCAATGTTCCTGACAATCTGCTACTTGAACTGGTGAGAAATACAACTAAGTAATTCCTTGCCTTCTTAACCGCTTGATTAAACAACTGTCTGATCAGTCACATTGATGATTGGTTCATTTTAATTGTGTCTCTTTATGTGTATATCTAAAGAAGAAAAACTGTCAGACAATTTTTGTAATGGTTAGGTTGTTTGTGTATCAACAGCATAAAACATTTATGAATAGATTTCCACCATTAGAAATTATTCCATTTTCACCCACTAAGTCAGAGTTATTGATTTAAATCCTATGGCTTTATTTGCACAATCAACATTAATGCATTTTTACTCCCTTTATGTCGTTCTGTATTCTCCATGATTTCCTCAGCCATCTTTAGCTCTTGCCATTTCCACTTTACTTGCATACACAAACAGGCACCAGAACTTGATCTCACGGGATGAAATAAGAGTACTATAGTGAGGACCTATTAATGAGAATTTTAAATTGTTTACCCTAACAATGATAGTCATTTTTTTCCCTCTACTTTCAAAAATGCTTATACTGGCTAATGATCAAGAATTCAACCCTGAATGTGATGTTTGACTCTTTCTAAAGCTGTGTATAAGCCTACTGTCAACAGTATCGGGGTAAATTCAGGCTCTTTTTTTAACTGAGAATATTCTTTTCTTCTTTCGATTTATGAATCAAGTTGAAAAATAAATAGTATCAATACTTATCTAATTCGTAGCTATGAGAAAACGTATTTCCTCTTGTTTATTTCTGTGTGATTACTCATACACATAAGCTCAGTAAGTCAGTTAGATAAAGCAATTCTAAAACCCTCTTTACTTCTAGTCATATTGTTTCTCTTTTTGCGATCTGAGTGGCATCTTGATATGCCAGACATAAGCAAACTACTGTATGTATTTAGTGTTTTTGATTTACACTATATTCAAATGAAATGATTAAATTATAACCTTTCTGTAGAGTGTACATATGCATAGATTATTTTAGTCTGTTTGGTGGCATTTAACCCTTTTCTCCATGTCTGGTAATGACACTGTGTGTTTTTGTTTCAGAAAAAGAACCAAGGGTTGATCATGGTGAATCTCCACAACACATTTGTTTCCTGCAGAGATGAGGCTAACATCTCTCATGTGGCTGGTGAGCTGTCCATCTGGAATGGACGTGTTTTAAATCTGGAGTTTGTAATTCTTATATCTCAGTTTATACATTATTCCATTTATTTTTACAGACCATTTTGATTACATTAGGAAGTTGATTGGAGCTGAATCAATAGGAATTGGAGGGGATTATGAAGGTGCTACAAGGTAAGAAATCAATTTGCAATAACCAGATAACACAAATGATTAGCTAAACAGGTCATTTATGTAGTGTGTAGCAAACAGAAAATCCATACAAGTTACCTTAAATCTTCTTTATATTCTATAGTCATGATAAATGAAAAGCTTTTGAGACAAAACAAAGCTAACACTAACAGGCGACATGCTTGTCTGAGGCACTCTCCAGACAGATTATTTCAAAGAGTGTTGTTGAGCCAAATCAATTGTGTGGTTTTTGTTTGCTTGTCATGATATCAGCAATTTAGCTGTCCAGTTGTCAACAGACTGAAGTGGGTTAAAAATCAATAACTTTATACCTCTAATAGACATAAATGGAAGGCCGCTATGCTTTGGTAGATTTTCTGCAAGATGGTGGATATTAGGTTGTTGCTATGCATACAGAGGGGTGACAAATTTAAGGAAAATCAGAATCAGAACTTTTAACCCCTACAGTGAGAGGATGCAGTGACTCTGTTGTGCTGCTGGGTGCAAAGTGCTAACATGTTTGGGTTCACTTGTCCTCTTAAACGGAATTGTCTTAATCAGTATCAGGTTGTTTTGTGACGAAACAAAAGAAAAAAAATCATTATTGAATACTGCAATGAATATAAAAAAGTCATGAATCATACTCCATGGCTTTAACAGTGACCAAATCTCATCATTGCCTTTTAGAGCTTTTGTTCCAGCCTGTTACAGCAAACTTTAAATAAAGGAATATAATAAAGGTTAAAATTCTTCCTGACCCATTGACTTGCAGAGTCGATGCCAAGGCTCTTCTTGCAGAATTTGGCTGCCCAAAATCTTATTAGAACTGTTTTTTCCCCCACACTTGCTTGTATAGACATCTATAAAGCATAAAACAAATCATGTTTCAGTGTTTACTTTTGTAATTACATGTGTGTCAAATGTATGAAGCTAAATGTATTTAGTAACTCCATAAATTTCAGAATGAGGGATTTGTTTCTACAACGGTTCGCCTAAAAATAATAATTTGAGAGTAATTTTGTTTTCATTTTGGTTAAAAGCTTCCCTCATGGGTTAGAGGATGTCTCAAAATACCCTGCCCTAATCCAGGAACTGCTGAGAAGAAACTGGACTGAGAATGAGCTGGCTGGTGTCCTTCGAAATAACTTCTTGCGTGTGTTTGAACAGGTTGAGAGGGTGAGCTAGAGAATACATTTATATAATGAGAATAGGTGGTGAAAGATTCAGGAGTTTAACTATTTTATATGTTGGCATACTCTCTTTCCTCCCTTTATTTTCACCAAGGTCCGTGATCAGTTGAGTTCAAAACTACCAAGTGAGGTCCAGATTCCATTTGAAGAGGCGCACAACCCATGCAGGCTAATCCTTAAACGTCCGGACCCAAGAAGCCCGTCCTCAGATCAGTCCTCTGGAGCAGAAGGTGGATTACCTGCTCTGTTAATCCTTGCCACAGTTCTAATGCTTTCCAGAATATTTTTGATTGAATGAATATTAACAATCTCAGTTCAGCCATATCATTCTTTTGAAGTTGTATAGAAAGGAGTACGTTGTCACAGTGCTACATGTCAGTGGAGATTAGGAGGAAGTTAATGACTTTAATGTCTAACCTCATTTTTGCTATAATTAAAATGCAAACTCCTGTACATACATTAAATCAATTAGATCAGAAGATGTCTGAAAGAGACCTCATGGTCTTTTTTTTTTTTTTTTTTAAATTCACTATTTATTTTGTTATTTAGTTTGCAGAACATTTTTTTCATGATGTCCATAGAAGATTACAAAATATAATAGAATGATAAAACTGATAAATATAACTTTAGAGATTATACTTTGTATCTAGGATTGACTAGTAAGCACCTTTGAAGCTGAGGTTGTCCACTTAAGTTTATAATGTTTCAAGCACTTTAACAAAGTTGTACAGTATATCAGTTTCAAAGCAAATATTTGTTCTATTTACTCTTACAGCATAAGACAATATCATGGTTTACGTCATTCGTGTAGCTTTGTTGCTCACAACCCAATGGCAATAAATTTGATAAGTATCTGCTTTGGTGTGCTCACTTGAGTTGATCTTCGTCTAATCATAGGCTTTGACTTGGTAGTTTTATTGCTTCTTAAAAACGTATAGTTATGAATGAACTAAAATACGACTCTATTAAAGTTCCTATTGAAGTAGTGGATTGTGCCAAAATTACAATAACCAAAAAAAGAGAAACAAAAACAAAAAAACACATATTTAGTTTGCTGCAATTAACAAAGGTTTAAATGGCATAAATAAATTTGAGCCAGGAATGCTGTTCTGACATTGAGTGTTGAGTGTTTAATAATTGCACACTTGTCATACTTTCCATAGACACACCCTCGCCTTTAAAAAAACTATTTAGTCAACACAAAAAATACAGTCGTTCCAGACACTACACCCTGATCTAAAATACTGATTATCTTCAGTTTCTCAGGAAAAACATACACAAAACAAAGTGTAAAAACATATTCAGATTCTAGATTAGATTAATTTAAAGCTGTAATCCTTGTAGAGTTGCAGTCCTAGTTGAATTAGTGATGCCTGTGGTGATATAAACTATCAGGCGCTATGAAACAGGGTGTGTATAAGTAGTCTGAAAATTACAATCCAGTGCAAAAAAAGCAGACTTCCACACTAATAGGTATAGATTTCATACAGATAGCCATTGTTTTATAGAATGGCTTTAGAGTGGCAATTACAGAAAGGTTAACTGTAAATAATATGAGTATAAATGATTTAAAAAAAAAAATTAAACCATAAGGATTCCAACTTTAAATTAAAGCATCTTTTTTATAAACATGTAAGCTTATCAGTATACATGCAACAATTTAAAGGTCATGTTCATGAACACTTTGACTCATGTCTTAAAAAAATACAAATTCTTTCTCATTTTAAAATCTTGCTTTATAATGTCCATCATCCAGATTTACAATCTAGATTGTAAGTCACCTGTACAATACACAAAATATCCGTCGCTTTTTTCGCTACAGTAACATTTTCTTTATTCTCATTGGGGAAATGTTTAGAAAATAAATAAATAAATATTTGTGTTTCCCTAAAATAATCAGAGAACTGTTTCAGAATAATAATCTGGCATCCTATTAATACTGTTCTAACAAAATATGTAGTACTCGGTACATTCCTGCCTATCAAATTGCCAAATATAGCTTTAATATCATGTACAAGAGGTACAGAATCAGTACCTTAAAAAATAGTAACAAATTCCCAAAAGTTTGTTTCTGACAAGTTTAGAAATAAAAGAATATCAATGACAGCTCTCATTTATAAAAGAATGAACAAACAGGATGATATGTATTCAAACGTGTCCCAATATTCTACAAGAATAGAATGAACCTCTTTTTATAATCAAAAGTCCATAAAAAATTATCAAATTTATGCATCTACGCATAATTGTCTGCAAGCAAATTGGTTGCCACCTTTTGAGCAGAGGTGGAATTTATTCTGATGAGGTCAATGCCCTCGTATAGCAGCTCTTATTTAGTCATGAGTAGATAGTAATAACTTCTCGCCCTCCACCTCTCACCAGAAGCACCCTTTCCAAACCTTCAGTCAGCACCTCCAGAAACTCCATGTCTGAGGTACTGTTAAAGAAACTAGACCAATTAAACAAAAACCTACACATTTTGACTACAACCCAAAACAGCATTTTCAATTTCAGTGGCAAAGGATACAGTTCTCATCTCCGTCTGTGTTTCGAGGTGGTCCTGGCATGTTGAGCAGTACTAATCGAGCGTCATGGGATCTGTTTACAATTACTTCGTTCAGCTTCACAGCTGTATGCATTCTCCGCACATTGGACTGATCCCTGGAATGCAGCAATGGAGATAGTTTGATTTGTGCCTCTAAAAAGTTTTCACTCAGACACACAGAGAAGTAATAGATAAAGTTTCAATGTAAGTGCTTTTACTGGTTAAAACTAAAATGGTTTAATCATTCTAGAAGAAGGTGAAGGTAACTTAATCGGACTTAATCGGACTCACGGTTTGAGGCTTATGAGCTCTCTAAAGTTCTCAGGTGCATTGTTTTTGTTCCTCCTCTCAGCCTCACACTTCTCTCGAGTCCATGTCATCTGAACCTTCTCTGGAGGAGCTTCCACAATCTCCTCTTCCTCATCTGAGTACAGACTCCCCATACGCACCAAGGAGTGTCTGTCCTTAACAAGCTGAGCCTGGGGATTCCATAGGAGTCAAATGAGGTTTTATTTTGTCACTCTATTAAGCTGGCTAAACTTGAAAAATGCATACATTTCACAAATATAAATTTCCGGAGTCTAACAAGGTTCAAAACAACCCTACCTCTCTCTGTCTTTCGGCACTGGAAAGCCTCATTTGCCTCAGCATTTGGGACCTCTGCTCCATCATTAATGTTCGTTCATAGGTGTATGCTGAAATGTCACTATCATGCTGAAATGACATTTGGGGAGGGGAAAAAGTAATGTTAATGGATATAGTAAATGCAACATAGAGAGTTTGGAAGTGCAAACAAATTCATTCATGGCGTTCTGTTATCAGAAATATTAAGTTAAGCACTAGTTTGTTCCAGCTTTTCATTTTTCTTCACCTACAGGTTTGTGAGTCTTATAGTAAGCAACGAACTTGATGTTTTCAGTTTAACCTGACATCATACGCAACTGGTTTGAGATTTTTTGTTAAATTACCAAGTCACTAACAGTTTTTCTTTTTTTTATCCAAAGCACAAGTATGCCTTTTCTTTTTTTCAAAATTAGTTGTATAAGTGGGACTCACCATCTCCACCACTTCCACCTCAGCCTCTATTCTCAGCTGATAAAGAAAAGTGGCCAGATCTTTCTTCATCTGGATGCTATTGTCATCCATCTGGGCCACAGTAAAGATGCGCATCTTGCACTTCCTCCAGACCTAAATTACAAATAAAGTCTTGAGATATCACAACGATAATACACTGTGTAATAAATAAATGATTAAAAAAAGAAACCTCAGTTTTAAAGGCAATTCCTAGAACAGCATATATAGTAAAACTTAACAAAGGCGGGTTAAAGAAAAGGAGTTATTTAAATAGATTATTTAATCATGTTGTTGATGAATCAATTAGCTCAGAATTAACATGAATTTTAAAAAAAACCCTCACATATATGTAATGATTTCATCTCACCTTGTGCTGTTTAAGCAAGAAAGGCAGCAGCATTAACATCCCCCCATCATGGACAATCCACCACACATCAATGTTGCCATCTGTGAAACGTTCATGGTTGCTTGGATAGAAGGACACATTTTTGGGCACCATCAGGGCCAGCTGAGCAGCTGTCGTGCAGCGAACCGTGTCTGGGTTTGGATGAAAATGTGCAGGCTAAGATATTTACACAAACACATAATGTAAAGTATACTGGATACAGATAATGCAGACAAATGAATGGCTCACTAGATATATCAATCCAACTGAAACCCATGGTTAAGCATCCGAAATGTATATTTACAAGTTAGACTGGCTTTATTATAGAGGTTTGTAGATTGTCTAAAACATAATCTGGGCAAGCAGCCATCACTGGGAACCCCGCTGAATATGTGATGTTTCATTTTCTTAAGATTCTTACTTATAAAAGTCTTCCAGGCTCGAGGGTCCTCACTCTGTCTCCAGCCATATGGCCATCCCATCACCACAGTGTTGTGCTTCATACCACCCAGACCACATGACTGGATCAAGTGGACAATGCCCTCCCGTACCTTAGATGCAACCACAACCTGGCAGAAACCTTTGACCCGCTCAGTTTCCATTATATTCTTGATAGCCTGGGGAAAAAAAACAAACATGTAGAGAGACTGAATAGTAGTTCTTTATAAAAGAAAAAAAAGTTTTACATTGGTAAACTACACATAGCAGACCTACATAATAATCACTGAAGAAAATACATAATTAGTTATAGAAATGGAATTACAGAGAATGATAATGAAGCTATTCATCAGATAAATTAAATGCTTGTGTTTGCCTCCCTGCACTGTATCCACAGCATCCATCCTAATGAAAAATATATGAATAACCTCAGCATTTAGTGAACAGAAGATGAGTTGTTTCAGTATTTTCTTGCAACATAGCAACAGAAAACTTGGTTCTGTTGTTATATTCTCTGGGGGAGTCATACCAGTCATATCACATTAGGAAAAATCTTACAGCACTGCCCCTTATTTTGTCTGAAATGGCTCATTGGTCGTTAGACCGCTAACAACAAGCAGTTTGCTGCCATACCCTTTGAATAACATCACAAAGGCATTAAAAAATAATAATAAAGCAATCACCGCAGAAGAAATGTGACATAAATTTCACAATTCACGCTGAAGCATTTCTATGCTTCATTGTGTTTTTCACATTACAAAGGCTGTTCATTTGTAACAATCAGCCGCATTCTCAGCAGCACAGTATAATAGAAAACAATAGAGTGCTCCATGCATCCCTTTCAAGCGTCTACCTGCTCAGCTGCTTGCATTTCTCCATAGCTGTCCAGGAAGTTACCGTGGATAACAGAGCCCACAATGGTCAAGCCTTTTCCTGCTTTCAGCTGCGAGGCAAAGGTGAGCAGTCGGGGATATTTTACATGGAGGTCCTCATCTAGTTTCAACAGCACCAACAGTTGAGGTCTGCAATGCGGAAAGTCATAGATTATGTGAGGCAAAATGCATCCTCTCCATTTGCATGTACAAAGTAGTAAATAGCAAATGGAGAAATTCTGATTCAGTGCTGCAACTCTAATCAAAATAAGGACATCACGAATACGCTCATGACTATGAACTATGACTCAACATCAGCAAGGAATGATGAAAGAGTGGGCTGTGACTTTGTACTTATTAATTACAAACTGTAGGATTGTTGTTCAACTACTGAACCACCAGTTTTCCAGTTGTTTAGACCCATATCATATTTGTTTCAGTATGAATTAGGTCCTATTGAAATACTGAACTCTTAGAACTGATTTCCATATTGACCAGAATTATTCAAAATATTACATGAATACCAAAAGTTAGCCCAGTTACCTACATATTTTTGACTTTGCTTATTAGGCTATCATCTTTACATTTAATCTAACTATTGCCTTTATTGAACTGTTTTCTGCAGATAGTGACTTTTTTTTTCCTTTTCAGTGTGACAGGAAGTGCAGACTTAATGTGGTAATATCAGTGTGGCAAGCTAACTTAGCATGACTGCTTGGCAGTTTCAGTATCAACTAAAAACAAGGGGGAAAAAAATAAGCTCTGACCAAAACTTCCATAACACTGGTTGTGCATATACTTTAAACATAACAGTTACTCATTGTGTGTTCAACATGTTAAACATCTGGCAGTAAATTTCACCTCATACTTTTTATGTTCTTGCGGTATACAGAATATGTTGTGCTGTTACAAGGAACCAGTACCAATGTCAGCTATTTGTTTGTGGTCAGTGGATTGCAGGATGTTTGATGCTGCTTTGTTTATTGCGTGTACATTCTTCTCATGAGTAAACACAAATGTGGAAACTTTTATGTCCCAGCATGCAGCTTGTTCCTCGAAAATGGGATCCAAATGTCAGTATCTAAAGAGAAACAGTCAACGCTGGTGTTGAGGCGTAGCTATACCTCCAGTTCTTTGTGTGTGGTGGTCCAGCCTCTAGTCTTAATAGGGCATAGCGTGCAGCGCTAAGAGAGAGTCCTCTTATGCCATCTCCCCACTCCTTCTCTGCTCTGTTTTTTTTTATGAGAGGAAAAAAATCATAGTAATGCGAGACAGATGAAATAATTAGTTGTCAAACAATAATCACTACTTATATGCAAAGGTCACATGGAAAAACAACCACAACAACAAACCACATGAGAATTTGTAGTTGTAGGATAGCAACGTCAAAGCAGTGTAAAGTGGATTCCAGACGTACCCCTGGTACTCAATGTACTTATAGATCATCCCAGCAATGCCCATGGCCACAATGGCATAGTACCAGGAGGAGATGAACATCAGAGCCAGACACATACTCATGCCCAGGAATGACAGAGCCCTGTTAGTACGATACATAAAAGCTGAAATTATGTTTTTGCATGGCAACGTAGGTGCCACTGGTTCTCATGTGTTACCAATAAAACTATATGCAAAACTGGTAAAATGCTAAACATAAATATACAACACCTTTACTTACCAGTGGTAATATTTGAACCTTGGCCTCCAGTTGGGTGTGCGTAAAAGAGTTTGCACTGCACAGGCTAAGTTCACAAAGAGATAGCACATCAAGAAGAACCTGTTAAAAGGGACACAAAATAAAACATGTAAAGTAGATATAGTAGTGCACCACAGAGAGGAAATATGATGCCTGAGATAAGTAAAGTGATAAAAGATTTTAACAAAAAGATAAAAAATATATTTGATGGTTCTGGTGAAAGAGAAAGGCCTGTTTGTGGAATATATGCTCAGTATTTTACAATAGCATAATATCATATATGTGAGCTTACATGGAAAGGATAGGAGCCACCATGTCCAGAGAGGCAATAAGGATCCCCAGCTCAGCGATAAGCCCAGTCAGCAACAGAGCCCACGTAGGCTCCCCATTTGTCTTACCATGACCAAACACCTAAAAAAAAAAAAAAAATTCAAATCATTCGCATAAAGCAATGCAAATGTCTTCTTGCTTCATACTGTTTTATATTCAAACAATCCTGTAAGTAAGATATTACCTGATGCAAATAAGTATTGGGAAGTTATCCCAATTATTCAAATATTTGAGGGGGAAAACAAAAGAAAAACCCCAAAAGAAGGAAAAAAATGAAAATTGGATTAACCTATTTTTTGATTATACTGTATATGTACAGAAGCTATTTCTGTTTTGCAGAGTTACTTTAATTTTTTCCCGTACAGAAATAGCTGTTGAACCACATCAGAGCTGTGCTGTCCTACCCTCAGGAAGGGAATGATGTTGTCCTTTGCAATGGCTTGTAGAAGTCGTGGAGCTCCTGTGAGAGACTGCAGGCCCGCCCCAACAGTAGAGAAGAAAGAGCCAATAACAATGACCCATGGAGATGGCCAGGCAAGAGTTCCTACCACCAAATTTTTTTTAACTGCATCCCCAAACCTGCAAGTACAAGCTGATTGAATAAATGTCTAACTATTATATGTATATTTATTTATTTTCAACTGTGAAACCTTACCATTTGCAGAAAGTGTCGTAATAGTAAAGTGATAATAATTGCAAAAATAAACTTACTTGTCCCTAAGGACTACTCCTTCAATGCATGAGCCAAACAGGACCACAGAACTAAAATCTGATTACCATAAGTTAAGGATCTCAAAGTAAAACCAATGTGTATTGCATACCTGCTTTTCAGTCATCTTTAAATTGCAAAAATAAAGATAGTGAGTTTGTATTCGCCAGAAGTGAGGATACAAACAAGTGAAGTGGTGGTAATGGCTAAGATAGTTCCCACAGGGATAGACTTCTGAGCATCTTTGAGATCACCAGATCTGTTGGAGCCTGCCATGATACCTGCAATAAGAATGGACCACAGATAAAAACAACACACATTTAAAAACTGTTAAACAATGCCCCCTACTGTCTGTAGGAAGCATTGTACCATCTCCACACAATTTGACTATGCATGTGTTTACTTTAGAAATGAGAACATGAAAGGTAGCATAAAATGCATATTAATGCTTTAGACTATAGGTCTAAAGAACTTTCATATAATCACACACTCAAGCTATATCACGGCTAAAGCACTTCTGGATGGATGCAAACTGCATTTCGTTGCCCTGTACCTGTGACATGTGCAATGACAATAAAGTTGAATTCTATTCTATTCTATTCTATTCTATTGTCACAACCATGTCATGTTTGATGAATGTAATGTTTAAAAATGGGTTTTTACCTATCCAGTAGGCTAAAGTTAGTGTCATAAAAGCTTTATATCTTATTCTTAAAGTTAGATTGTCAGCTTTATCATATCGTCCTACCTGTGGCAGATGGAAAGAAGATCCCCACCAGAAGTGTGAATGATGTAGCAATATCTGCTGACACATACATGCCAAAGTTCTCCAGAGCCCCATGGGCATTCACAGACTGTAGCCCCGCCTTCTCTAAGAGCTCTCCTTTCTCTAGGTAGTTTCCCCACATGTTGTCTATAACATGAAAAAAAAAGAGAGATTTGTGTTTAGATGGAACTTAAAATTGGATTTTCATGATCTTCAACGCCTCAGTGCCATTGAAAAAGAAAACTTCCCGATATCACATTTATCTCTTTGTAACGTTAGACTACAGGAGATTACATTAAGAAAACACTGGGGCAGCTTATTTTCTACTAACTTGTATAGTTCATGCCACCTCAAGGGCAGCCTACTCTTAAAATGCAGCATACCAAATACTAATACCTTGTCAATTTTTACCTCTAATAATTCCGCTGCCAAGTCCAGGGATGCCCTGTATCTCTGTCACATTGTTCTGGTTAAAGTAGTCATCACAATGAGCACTGCTCGTGTTCCCTGGTAGGCAAAACTTATCCCACAGCTGGCTGGGCACTGTGATGTTGCCCTTTGTTATAGTTTTAGCACAGACGTCAAAGCGATCTCTGACCAAAGTCCTGTTGCCCAACATGCAGATCCTACAACAAGAACATGGACAAAAGATGAAAATATCAACGCTATACATCAGTATAACATAAAACATATCAGCTGCATTAGTATAACTACATATTAAACTCATACTAATTTTGCACGTCCTGTTAAGACGTTTATTTTACTATGACTTACGGGAATTCGGGTGGATGCGTCACAGATTTGATTGCCCCAGCATAAATAGCGACAATTGAGATAATCACACAGGCCAGAAAAAGAGAGGCCAACTTGTTGACATATTTGACTCCTACAAAAACGACCACAGCCATCAGGCTGAGGCATAAAGAGCCATAAACTCTCATGTTGTTCAGCATGGCACTGTCACTCCTATGGGGCTCTGTGTCATGAAAGATGGCTGCCTGGGGAACCAGATATTTCTAGAAAGGAAAACAAATACAATAAAAATCATAGCAGGATATAAACCCTATACCGTATAAAACCCATGCTATGCAATTAATAAACCATATCTAAACCTATATTTTAGTATACAAATGTGAGCTTGAATGCAACAGGAGAATATCATTTGGCAAACTGACCAAGAAGATTTCGATGGCGCCCAGTATGTACATGGCAGAAGCAAAGGTAGTGCCCAAGTAGAAGCACAGCCCCACAGCTCCTCCAAATTCAGGACCAAGTGAGCGTGAGATCATGAAGTAAGCTCCCCCAGCTATACACAAAAGACATCAACACAAAAATTCACTGGAAATATCTCTCATTTTCTTTTTCTTTTTTGGGGGGGGAACTACACTAAGAGCACATTAAATTTCTTCCTACCACAAATGGAAGAATGCGCACTGAAAAATTCCTCTTTGCCACTTCAGAGCACCCAGCAGATTATATAGCAAATGCCAATGTGCAATTTTAATTAATTGGCAAAATAATCTACACATATTTAAAACTGATAAAAAATAATATAGAATAAAATTAAAGAAACCTTTACAGTGAACTGAAGAGAATAAAGAAGTTCTAAGTGTTACCTGGAACAACTCCATTAGTAGCAATGGCACTCATAGATATGGCTGTCAGCATAGTCTAAAAAACAAAAGAGAAAAGAAAATAAACATATGCAGACACCACGGCAACTTCTCTTTCTTGGGTATAATGTTAACATCTGAAGATCAAACTGATAGCTAAAGAAAAATCCTGGTATTCATCTAGTCCTACAAACATCAGCATATGGAACTTAGAACATGCACAGTATTTGTTGAGACAAGCCAGTGGGGGCATGGTGAGCAGAGAAAACAGTTTAGTTTTGAATAATTGCTGCAGTTTTACGTAATCCAACATCTGAATTTGATTGACTGGTTTAGCAACAAAACATTGGCTAATGTCCCACATCGGTGGGAGAACTAAGCAGGTTTTATTTTGTGTGTATATCTGGGTATAGTGTGCTTGTGCATACTAACACATGAACAGCACATAAGGACAATCAAGAGGGACTGTACGATGCCAGCCATCCCAACAATCCATGTCAGTCGGAGAAAGAGAATAACGCCAAAGATGTTCTGGAGACACGGTAAGTAGACTCCCATCATAGTGCCCATGTTGGGAGACTGAGAGGGGGGGAGAAAGAGAGAGAGAGAGAGAAGAGTATTGAGCATGACATTTCAGGAAACAAGTGTATTGATCATTAGTATTGATTGATGTACTTTTTAAAGGTCATTCAATCATGTTATCAGCTCGTTGCATGTATCCAGGTCTCACACAGCCACAGTCTAAATGCAAAGTGTAGAAAGGCATTAGCAATCAATCAGCAAGCCTTAATAACATGGGCAGAGTGGCAGGGAGAGAGCCACCAGTAGAGTAAAATGTTTCCAAACCTCAAAAGACAGAGTGTACAGATTTTTAAAACAGTGAAGCACAGTGTTCCCTTGCTTTGCCCTGACTACTGACCTTGGGGGTCTTCCTACGTGACGCCTCAGCACTCTCCTCCTCTTCATGCTCTTTGGCGCCCTGGGTGATGTTGGTGTAGTTGACCAAGCGGCTGAGCAGAGAGGAAACCTTCGGCCGGATGTCCAGCTCGTCCTGAAAGAAGATAGGACATGAAGTTAATCTCATCAGAAATTTTAATCTATAATCTGACAGAAATTCTGCAAAGTAAAAATAATAAACCTCAAACAATGCCAGGTTCCTGTCATGAAACTCATTCTTCTTGCTAGCAGCATCAGAACTGTTAAGGAACGGACTATCTTCTTTATGGTTGCCATGTCCTGTTAGAGAAAGGGATAGAAAAGTAACAAAGATGTGGAAAACCAGCAGTTTAGTTTAGGCCTACCAAATGTTTTTCTTGACAGTAAATATGACAAACATTATTCTCATTTACATAAGCAAAGCTAATGACTGATTCACTAATATGAGGTATGATTCCCAAAATGTTTGTAAAGGCTGAAACAATATTGTAGCATCATTACAGCATCTTGTGATGGTAAAGTCAAGAGCTTCTTTAACAAAAAATAAATGAAAGCTATATATAAAATGGACAAAAGACAGTGACGCAGTGAGTCTCAAATACCATAAAAAGTCATTGATGGATTTACACCAAAACAGACATCAATGCTTCAAAGAAAGAACACCTGATGGATTTTTTTTATTAATAATTATCTAGACTATATAAAATATGTGACATTATTACAGAGGGAAAACATTATCAACATTATTGCTTCTACAGGAGCAAAACAATGAAAACAAAAAGAAACAAATAGTAATTCAATTTTTGATTCCATAGCAATTCTTCTTCGCATTTAACTGTCACTGCTAATTTTAATTGAAACATCTTAACACCTTCACATAGCAGTAATCTTTAGAAAGACAATTCATGCAGTAAAATTGCAATGAAAGGCCAAAAGCAGCACAAAATGACAAAGTCCAGGTGATAAATAGGATTATAATTAGATTTCACTCTCATTAATTTTTGCGTTTGAGGAAGAGAATCAAACAGAGACAAGCACAGAGCCTGGGGCAATTACTGCACGCAAAGCAGCTCTGCTAACTTTATCGCACACACACACACACATTCACACTCATAGGCATAAACACATCTCATTACCTAGAAAGTACCTAACCTTGGATTATTGGAGCATGTAAACTTTAACAGCAGCATCTTAAAACACAAATGAATCCTGCAACAAAAACCCAGCCAACGTACCAAGTGGACATGAAATAGAAAAGTATTCTCAACTGTGCAGAAAATACCTGCAAGTGAGTTGGCTGAACTTCCATGCTGGTCCTTACTCACCTGTGTTCTGCGTCCCACTGCTGCTAACAGCGCTATCAGCGAGCATACTTATGCACTGTTTGTGCAGTGTGCAGCAGCGTATACTATGTTCTGCTATCCAGGACACTCGGTCACCCAGGGTGAATACTCATTCAGGGGCCTAATCTAACACATGGTGTACAGTGAGGAGGGGTAAGAGGTGGGGAGTGGAGAAAACAGGGATAATTTACTGACTCACACACACCACATACACACATATGTAAGACACAAGCCTTTCCCACAGGAATATAAAGGCTGGCTAAAGAGCAGTCTTATATTTTCTGCATTTCTAAATTGTGCTCATGGCCATTTCAGATATATCTGTATGCAAAAATCACATTTCAGTGGGAATTTCTTTCTCCAAGTCAGTGCTCCAGGGCTGCAGCAAAAAACAACACCATAGAGAAGATAAGTATACAAAAACCTGTTATTCACAACCATCCATTGCAAATTCTTAGTAACAAGATGTAATACGAAACTTGACCTTTCTCTTTACAAATGAAACCTTGATCTGTGAAAGTTTAAGGCCAAATTCATGTCAAATCCATATCTACACAGCTGGAACACAAGGATGACTAGAGGGCAATAAGAGGGAAAAAACTATCTCAATACTGCTCTCTAGTGTTGTCTCAATGTTTGGTTTGCCATGAGATGTTCAGTTGCTTCCTGGCAAGAACTGTGACTCGGTCATGCTGAATGCTCTACATAATAACCAAAGAGCTAAAACTTCAAATAGTTAAGTGTGCAACTCTTTCCTTTTTGGGCAGGCAACATAAATCTGACTTTAACAGTGAGCCAAGGAGACGTAGGGGTTTCTTGTTAATAACCTCACATTAAATGTCTAATCTAAAAGATTAAAGATTAACTGGCCTGTTATGAAGGCAAACTGTAGTCCTGCTGTGAGCACAGAACAGCAGAGGCTTTACTGCATGTGCTAACTTGTCATCTGTGTTCCCTGCAAAACAGCTCACAGCTACAGCTAGAAGATCGAAAACTTCACTGTAGGAATAACACAGTTTATAGAAGTGTCTCTAAGAAAAGACCTATATAGAAAAGTCTATCATCTATCTACGAAAGAATGTGTAAATAGATAAAAAACAACAAAACAACAAAAAATCTATTTACCAGCAGTGATAGCAAAGCTGATACAGTTTTGACGTTTTGAGTTCCACTATAGAAAAACCATCACGGGACAGTCAGTACAACAGTGACACAACCACTCCAAAAATTTTAGACATCTGTAGTTCAGACTACAATGAAGGCCGAGTTCTAAAGATAGATGTAGTGCATCTCATTGGTACAGTGTCATATTAGTAGACTACTAGCTACAGGCTTCACAGCTGATATGATCCCATTGCAAAATTGTTCTTAAGTACTTGAACTCATTATTTCAGTGATGACAGGTCAAGTTTTGTATGAAAATTGTGGCGACTGAAAGTGATGGTGGCTCTAATGTTTGCAAAAGTCAGCATAAGGTGTGTAACTTTATCATTTTGTTTTGCATGTTAAGAACATCCAGTTAGGACCATTTGACTAACGTATAATTGTATTCATTTGAAAATCATACTATGTTATATGACTGAAAGTGGTAATATCCATGTATAGATTACCAAAACAACAGAAATTATCTGGCTACTTCCACTTTAACAATTTAGCTCACGTCAAACACAACATGCAATAAAATCTGTCTATTGTGTATTAGCATTTCAAAGTTCTAAACAAAACCAACGTTCAAGTTTATTTATGATGTTATACACTCATCAAAACTCTCACAAAACATGTTCAAGATATCTCACATTTCTCACACAATAATATTATTATTATTATTTTTACTAACACTATTATTAAGACATAGTGATAGTGATATACAAAATGAACATATTCCATTAAATACTGTTATAAAACAAAAGAAATAATAAATATGAGTATTCCATTACTAATATTCCTCAGGGTTAGTTTTACATTGACAAGTTAAAATACAGGGTGAAGGGTTAAGAGGGTTGAGAGAGAGAGAGAGTGTCTAGCAACGTTTATCTACTTTGTAAAGCTGATTAGACATGGAAAACAATATTGTGGTCTATTAGCTTCTAAGGATTTGAAAAAGCCTCTTTGCTAAACTTCCTCTTTAATAAATATTTAAGACTTAACACTTGGCGAGAGACTGAAGTCCTAGCTTAGTCCATGAAGTAAGTTGGCAATGATATTGTACTAATGACAACTGAACACACCATCTGCAAACAGCTCACTCTCTCTCCCTCCACGTGCGTGTGTGTGTGTTTGCTTTTATATAACAAATTTATACAAAGCAAATATTGATGTCTCTATTCTACAGGGTTGGGCAAGGAGGATACAAATGCTGTGTGGCAGCAATACAAATAGTTAAAAGGCAAACTTGTTCTCTGTTGTGCACCAAGTATGTTGTCTCACTACACATGATGGCACGTATGGCGTGCGTACTACACAAGTCTTCCACACTGGTGCAAGAAGTCACTGTTGGTGGCTCCCTTGCCACAAGAGGTCCCCATAGCAGGTAGATCCACATGTTTGATTTGGCAGAGTTTTACAGATTCCCTGACAAAACCTCAAAGGGCATTTGTATCTCCAGCTGGAATCAAACTAGCAACCTTTTACTTGTGAATGCATTAACCATTACCTCATTAGAGGCAATATAAGGGCAAAATAACAGGTCTACATGGTCTGCATAAATGCTTAAACTTAAAGTAATATCAACCATAAACTCAAGGACACAAGATTTTTCAGCAGAACATTTTTAGTCAGCTTTCTTCTTGCTAGTGTCTTGCTACCATCATTTTCCAAAATAAGCAATGCAAGCTCCCCTAAGAGTTTGAAAGATATCGTAACTCAGTCAACCAGTTCTGGTCCAAATGTGCCCATTGTAGGGAGTTTTTAAACTGGACAAAAGCTGGCACACGCACTCTGACCAGGTTGTGATCAAATAGCCAGATGTACACCATTTTTATTTATGCAACAGTAGTTCTTCTATGCAATCAAATGACACAGGCCAGCCTTTTGCGCATCACTGAGCCTCTGGTATCAAGGACCCTACTGCAGGGTGTCGAAAATTCCACTTTCCTCATTGTCTTAGCGTTTGGCAAGAAATCATGTAAGCAAGCAATGCTGTTACAGCAAAGTTTGTTGTAATGACTGTATTTCATGGGGAGTACAATCTGACCAGAGCAGAGGAATGTTAACCTGCTGAGACTTACAGCCAAACATATTAGCACTGATGTGTGCTAATGATGAGAAAAGGGTGGTTGCTCAGTCTGATTACCTCAGGGGGTTGTAAAAGGTTTATCATACAATGGATTTCCAAAAACATACCAATAAAATAAATGGGTATGCCAGTGTGTCTGAAGTATTTGATAAACAAATTAACTGTAAAATGTAGTTTGCACAGCGAAAACATCTGCTGTGTCTTTACGAAGTAGTTTAAAGTTGTGTTTTCTGTAAGTAAAGTGAATACTTGTGTTTTCTGTGAAAGGTCACACAATCTCCCTAGAATGCTAAACAGCATGCTGCAATGGGGTAAAAGAACAAGCTACTAAATATATATTTCTTAGTACCTTCAGTACTTGCACAACAATTACAAAAGGTTTGGTTTTTGTTTTTAATCTGAACAGACGTGCCATTTGGTCCCTCGTAAACCACCCCAACACAGCTACTAGTAAACCCAGGACACAGTTGCATTCAGTCCTATTAGATCCTCAACATGAGCCAGGGAGGTGGAACATTCGGAGGTGGGGGTTCAAGCTACACAGCACTGTTGTCACTTTCATGCGAACCAGCAGATAGAACAAAGATGCCTGACGACTGGATGGCAAGATAGCTGCATCGCATGAAGTTGTGAATAACTGCATGCTCGGAAAGGTGTGTGTGTGTGTGTGATATTGTGTTTTAACTCTGTCACTAGCTCTATATTTCCACTCCATCCAAGTATGTTTATCTTTTGTATCGGAGTGCCACATATAGTCAGGTGAAAAAGAAAACCTTTCAGAGAATTCTATGCAATTTCTCTAAGAAAAATTAACACCCTTAATGATTCCATAGACAGGACAGACATTAATAGAGAGTAAGTAGCAGCCAGGCGCTCTTTATTAAATGATCATTAGCAAGCATGAGCACCTCTTTAAAAGGCAACATTTTGACAGTATGCCGACCTGAAGCATTCAGGTGTGGTTTAACAATGCCACAATCTTCCCAGGAGTGAACATCCTATTCCACTCACTCAAAGTTCAATCCGTGGAATTCTCAGAGAAATTCCCCCCCAAAAAATCCAGGGACTACATCTCAGAGGCTACAGGCCTCAGTTGTCATGCTAAATGTCAAGTTCAAGGAAGTGCAATCAGAAAAAGACTGAACTGAAAGACTTGTTTGGAATAGTTTCCAAAAACCAAAAAAGTACATGTCAGCACAGTTTAGGTGCTCTTCTTCATCTGAATAAAACTACAAGACTTTCCTTTGGACAGTCTACCTTTCGACTGACTAATGTTTGGTCCATATTACATCATGCAGCAGGACAATTATCTCAAGCACATCAGCATATTGACAACAGAATTGTTGGAAAAAAACAAAAGCATGTAGGTGTTGCAATGCCCCAGTCAAAGTCCAGACCTCAGCTTGATTACAATACTGTGACTTGGCCTTAAGAGAGGTGTACGTAAACAAACTTACACAAACTACAATGACCTAAAGCAATATTTTAAAGCATAGTGGGCAAAGAATCATAGAATCCAAAACCCACAGCAGAAAAATTCTGCTATTTCAGGGTCTCAACGACAGCAACATAATGAGCGCACAGTTTGTCCTGTCCTGTAAGCTGAACAGAGCTGAATTCAGAGCCTTAAACAGACTTTGCACTGTGTCACTTCCTCCATGCTGCATTCGTCATACTGTAGCAGACATATACAGCATGCAACACTGCCAGGCACACCACTCCCAGGATGAAATCATCAGATTATGCACCCTTTTTTAAACTGTTTACCACAGACTACTTTCCAGTTATTTCTTCTGTCTAAATATGGATGAATGGAAAGATAATATGGAGAAGAACTGAATATGTATGTAGCTAAAATTACTTCATATTATACATATTCCAATCTTATTTACTAAAACACATTCTCATTAATACTTAGGTATGGTATGATCCTTTAAAAAACAAACATGTTAAAGAAAAGAAATGCTATAAAACCTCAGTCAACTTGAGTAGCTAAAAAGAGTTTAATTTCTACATCTGATTAATTGAATAACAATAGCACATTTTGCTGTTCTAATCCTTTAATTGTTTCACATCCTTTTTCTTCTCATCCTGTTTGGCATAGTCATCCATGCTGCCTTCTGAAATTTTTAATGGTTGTTGCTTTTTTTCGTACTTCAGGAGAATTATGACAGCAGAAAGACAAGGTTAAATAGCAAAAGCCTTGTGGGAAGCACAAAAAACTTCAGTTATATCAAGACAACTTGTGCCATTTTTTCAACTCTAATGGGCGGCCTCCATATGTTCTAGAAGTATACAAGCCAGGAGCTGCATCAACATGTGCCGAGATTTCTTCTTGTTTTGCTTCAAATATCAGTCAACTGGAGACTTTGGCTCACTGAAGCATGTGTAATTTCATCTGCATCATGGAAAATGTTTTACCCACACATGCACTCCCACATTTATGGACAAACACACTGCAGAACATTTTTAAAAACTAAACAGTGGCTGCACTAGAATAAATAAACTAACACAGTCACATAGTAAGAAATGTACGGTGCTACTTGTGGTTTGTGCAGCCTTCTGGGCCTTTAATAAAGGCAGGGTGCTTCATTTTGAAGGCCACACCCCATGTGTCTCTTTTATTTAAAACAAAAGAAAAAAAAAAAAGGTTCCACTGTTAGTTCCTGCTCTTAACTGGCAATGCTCTCACATAATCCTACCAAAGGCTACAAACTCAGAGCTTCTCTCTGTCTTTTCTTTCAGAGTATGGTTCCACTCTTTCTATCCTGATCCAGTGAAGAAAACAGCTTAGACAGAAAAGTGGGGAGGGAGGAATCTGCTTGTGTTTTGTTTAGCAGCCGATCTATGAAAGAAAATACTCCTCTGGTACAAAAAGAGCTCCATCTTTTGTGCGAGGACGCACTTGAGGCCTTTCTTGTTGCCGGAGTACAGGCCCCACTCACACACCACCATCCCTTTTGTTTCTTCCCACCACAGTTGTCACCCCTTTCATTGCTTCCCTTTGTTACTCATCTGTCCCTGAGTTTATTTTAAAAGACTTGCTCATAGAAAAAACAGCTCCAATTTGATAAATGTTTCTCTAATTATACCCTAATATCAAAAACAGACTGCTGGAATACTGCTTTCTGGCAATGGAGAATTGCCATGGTAACCATTCAACCAGCTGTTCAGAAGGCTCTCTCGGGAGGAAACAAATTTCAACAAATATCGTGTCCAGCTAATGAATTATCACTTTAGGGACACACTTCTTTGAACTATAAAACTTAAAAAGTCCCTCTGTGCAAAAGTTGAGAACTGCGTAAAAGTTATTAGACTTACCATCAGAGCTGACAGTATCTTGATGATCAGGGTAGTCCTGTCCAGTATCCCTGTAATCAACCCAGTTAATCCCCTCTAAGCTTTCGTAGCTGGCCTGAACTTGATCTTTCACTGGTACGACTGTGAAGTGAGGCATGTTTTCATCACTCTTTTCGGTGTCTCTAGCTCAAACACAACTTAGAGGGCTAGCAGTTGGGCAGCTTCAGCTCAACTCCCACTAATGGCAGCTACATTCCACTACACTGCGCTCACTTCCTCTGAAGGGTATTATCATACTCCCCGCCCACAGGCCAGCCTTCCCTGATTTTTTTCTTCTTCTTCTTCTTCTTTTTGGTTTTGGCGTGAACTGTAAGGTTCAACTGTAAGGGGTGGGTGCGTTTAGAAAGACACTCATCTCTGTGCCCCAAACTCCAAATAAGAGTAATAATCTTTTGGGCACAGCTGTTGTTAAAGAGTTACCGAGTCATACATAGGGTGAGAGAGTGCAGCCCCCCCCTTCTGGTCTCCGTGTAGCTATCATAATGACATCTAACAGAGTGGTCCTTGTCTGTTCAAGGTTCACACAGGCAATCCTCTGTGTAAGCAAGCTTTTCCTAAAACACACAGACACCAACGTGGCAGTCTGGAAAATAATCAATGTTGGTGAAGTGGAACCACAGGCCGAAAAAGACGTGGAAAGGACAGGAAAAAAGAATTTATCAGTATAAGATGGAAGGAAAAAAATCGGCTATCGCCCCATGGTCAACAGGGGGACAGCTTTTCAACATTTAAGGGAGATGTTTTAAAAACTAACATTTATAAAATAACCAATTAACTGAGTGAAATAATTATTAACTGAGTGAAATTAATTGTATGTTAATGGAATATGATGGTCTGCAGCTGTTGAAGCTGCGAGGGTAGCCTCTGCAGTGAACTGCAGTAGCATCAGAAGGAGAAGTAAAGTTTACCCTCCTCTTTCCAGGAATAGAAGCTAGTCTGCAACTATAAAACCATAAAAACCGAGAGATCAAAGACACTCTAGAAAGGCTGTTATTAGAGTTCCTTTTTAAGATGACTTTTTTTCACATCTTGCTGCTACTGCAGCACAGGCTTTGATTGCTGAAGCTTTGTTATTTGTTTTCTCTCATACTTTTCATTTTCTTTGTTATAAAAACTATTAAAGATTATAAGACAATTTTATGCAAATGAGCTCAAGTTTTGATGACAGTCACATACCTCATACAAAAGGGGAAAATGTTTATTGCATCTATGGATTTGTGTACTGTACAGTTAGACACAAGTTTTTGTTCAATGGCATTGTTTATATGAATGAAAAGGCAAACTGAGAGCTCTGACATCACAGAAATCTGACCCAGTGCAAATGTACATTACTTAACCCTTGTCAAGACTATAGTGTCTATTTTTTGAAACTAAAAATAGAACATACAGTAAATATAATGCTTTACGGTATACTGCAAAAAATTCTTTTCTAAAAAGGTTTAGAGTTTAATTAGGAGCAGTCAGTTCCCAAATGGCATACATTGTTTCTCAATTAATGTAACTCCAAATCAATTAATATAAAGGTTTAGAATATGAAAGTGTATTAAAAAAAAAAATCTAATCTGAATCTATACCTCTTAGCTCATATGAGGTGACTGTCATGATTATAAGTAGACTGAAGATGGCCTCCTTTAAAGATGTTTTCAGTATATCTGATTTACATTAAAATCACCCTGGGAACACATAGTGCTTCACCTTGCAAGCAGTACTTTACAGTCAATATCATTCTCCTATAGGAAGATTTGTTAGTCAGTTTATGCACATCATCAACCCCCAAAATATATGCAGGCATTACTTCTAAAAATGATAAGCAGCTATAAATGCATTGAAGCATTTGTAAATCTGTTAATTGTAACCTGCACACATGTATATCCAAATTATTATTTAAAAAAATACTGATCAAATTTCTCCTCAGCTCATAGTAGAAGTTGTTTATAGCTTCTTCTTCTTCTTCTTCCTGACCAGTTTTCTGACTTGAAAAAGTAATACACACAAGATTTTGTCCATATAAGGTTATTTCCTAACTCATGCAGTGCTGTGTACAAGTAAAGGTCAGTGAGCAATGGGCACTGACACAAGAATGATTACTCATTCTTGTGGAAAGATGTCTTAGCAGGATTGCCAGGTTCCATGAAATGTGAGAGCCAGCTTGTTTACAGCATAGAAGATAACTTGGGAATTGGTACTGTGAGGTACTGCAACTGAAAGTACAGTTATAAAACTTTCTAAAATATAATTTATTATATTTTCCACTGCCCTAAGGCATACCAGTAGACTCAGTGTACTGAGTCTGTCCAGTACAGTATCTCATCCTTGAAGGAACAATGCCTTGCTGAGGTCAGAATTAGGAGAGGTATGTAGATAACTTTGCTTAAATATCCTTAATATTAAGTGTACTTTGACAATCAGTTTGCAGAGTAGAATTAACTTCTGTTTCCTAACACCCTTTCTCCTATAATGCAACAGCTTTGTACATGAACATGTGTGATACCATATGATGTTAAGTTATATATTACCAGAATGATATGATCACAACTCACACTCCATCTTTTGACCTTTCTTCCTGTTGCAGGAACAACATGTACGTACATTAACTAAGTTGTGATTATGGTTAACATCCGCTAGATGGCAGCGTTTGAACACTAATTCATTCTGGTCTTTTCAGGCTATAGCACAGATCTAAATGTAAATGATTAACCTTTAGTTGTCATACATTTAATACACATCAATTTATATTTATTTCAAGATCGTCTCCCAGCATTTATCTTTCCACGAGATGGGATAAAAAAGCAAAACAGACACAATAAGAAACACAGTCTCAACTCAATTCAATAATCCATACAACAGAAAAAAATGGCAGTAAGTACTAATTATCCATTTTGAAATATAGTGTTGGAGTTACCTTTTTGTTTACATTGTGAGAGTAATAAGTTCTAGAAACCTAAGAGTAGTCCAAACATGCAAATGATGCTGGGGATTTTAAATTACAGAACGATTTGTGTAACACAGTCTCTACTGGAATATTAGTATTAAATCCTTTTTCTGAGCAATGCAGGAATCAGTCATGCAAAAGGTGCAGGAATGATGTCACATATTGGAAACCTTTAGGTTTACTTGTCAGGTTTTATCACAGCCAGTTTTTCCCATGATTCTACCTTCCAAAATTTCTTGAGAAAAAGAAAGCATTTTAAAGCCAAATGTCTGAACAAAGGGAATTCTCTGCATTTGTAACAAATGATTCTTTAATGGCTAACTGTAATTGATTTTGAAAGCAAAGCACCCCTTGTCTTTCTACCAATGACACTGATTACAATTTTCTAATACTGGGCCTGTTGGGACTTAAGTCAATCCAATTACCTTTGGCTGCCATGATTAGCTTGACGTGGCTGCAGGGTCCTTCCACTTTGTCTCCAGCACTGAAAATCTGGATCTGCGGACAATGAATGTCATGAGGCCTGGCTGGGATTGTGACTAAATACTGGCATAATCTTCAAAGCACATATGCCTGTCTTCTAATTGACAGCAATTTGTGATGATTTCAGTCAGTTTGGCTCTGCAGAAGATCCTGCTCCTATGTGGAAATAAGATTGTAACAAAAAAACAAAATAACAAAAGTGAAGCATTTGGTTCAAAACTCACTGGGTTTAGAGGAGGAGAAGCCACCCATCGAATCACAGCTTGTTTTCTTTTCATATATATATGTGCATAATCAAAATGAAAGGGTAAATGCCTACAACAACAACAACAACAACAATAACAGTGATAATAATAATATTGATAAGTACAAGTAACTTGGTCAGGAACATCATGCATTTAGCTGCCTGCTGACCTGAGATCAATTACATACAATACAATATATTTAAAAATAGACTCAAAGCCTTTTGTACTCAAGCCTACTCTAGGTGTTATGTTTTTTATAGTTTTATTTTGTTGTTTTGTAATATTTTGATATAATATGATGCCATTACTTTAATATTATAATTGATTACATTGCCATTGCCTTAAGGCATTTTGTACAAACATGTGTTGTTATATTTTTATGTTTTGTGTTAAGCACATTGAGTTTTTATGTAATGAAATATGTAAAAAAAAATTGCCATTGTAATTGTCATATCAGACTTGCAACATGTATTATTCTTTTAAATTGTCAATATTCATTCTTGTTTAATACAACATTCTATTTTTTATGAATGACGGGGCCATTTGGAGTCAAAAAGAGCATAACAATTAGTATGTTTTACAATGTGACTGCTTTTGGTTGGTTACTACTGTATGAGTAGTTGTTGTTGCTTTTTTGTCTGTTCAGTGAACTGAAAAATTCCCAACAGCACAATTCTGGAGGATTATTACTAAAAGAGCAAGTTTGTCTGTTACAAAAACAAACATATAAAAAACGATCAACTATTTTTGTTGTTTTGGCTACAGCCACATTCATACATATACATATCTGTACAGCACTTTTATTCTGTTTTCCAGCTATCACAAGTTCAGCATTTTGCTTAATGACACTTTGACATACAGAGTGGAGGAGCAGGGGTCTGATTCCCAAACCTTGGTAGACAACCCGCTCTGCCTCCTGGCATCAAGCACTCATTTCCATTAGTATGAAACTGACACTTCTTTGTCTGGTTCAGTTATCATATATAGTTTCTGGTAAATTATGTAGGAATTAAATGTTCATATTAAACAATTCAAATTTTTATTAGGAGACACAGCGCAGAACTACCATATAATGTTACTTCCTTAACACATAATATGGCATTGAATGAAAGTGTTGTATTAAATGTTTAGAAATTACAGCCATTTTTAAACACCCTCTGTATTCAAACTCAAACATAACTGGACAATTGATCAGCAGTTTCATGGCCTGTCTAATGACAAGGCGAGCAGAAAATCTCTTAGTTGATTTTGAGCATTAAAATAACATATGGAAGCTCTTCATTGGTGCTCTCAATAAGGGGAGCAAAGAATCCCTGAAACATCACTTTCAGGCCTGTTGGTGAATGATCATGTAAAGTGTTAAGTGTTGAGGAAAAACACAAACAAAAAAACAGCTATGCACTTCAGGAACACTGTCAATCAGGTAAGCATGGCATTGTTAACATCTACAATCTGGAGGCACCCGTATAAATGTAAATACACAGATTATATAACAAGGTGCAAACCACTGGTTACAAAACTGATCTGGCAGTGCTCCCCAGTGCCGGTGTATAATGATTCAAAGCATATTGCAAAAGCAAACCAGGAGTTTCTCAAGACAAAGAAACTGAACGTTCTTCATTTTCACCTGATCTCAACACAACAAAACATGCGTTCAGTCGTTAAATGCAAAACAGCTTGCAGAAAAACCCTCAAACAAGCATGGCAATCAATAACTGAAAATAATTTTCAAATGGAGTTTCAAATATTATAATCCGTTTATTTAAATTTATATTCGTTTGTACCGTTTGAGCCTCTGAAATGAGGCAGTATATATATAAATGTCTTTCATTCCAGAACAGTTATTGCAATGCTTTTTTATACCACTTGAAGTAAAGTCTACACTTCAGTCACATCTTATTGTTTCATTTAAATTTCACTGGGGTGATATGACACAAAATTAGAAAAACTGTGTCTCAATGACAAGACACTAGTTCTATCTGAATATTGGTTTCAAGACAGCTGGAGTACCTGGAAAAGAGCAAAAGGAGACAATCTGAGGTAGAGGTGTATATGTTTTTGTTTTTTTATGTATAGAGTTGGAAAATGTTTTTCTCACACCTGACTATCTACTCCAGCCACATTCCTGATAGAGTGATGAAGAGGTCAGAGGACACAAAGCAAATAGGGGAAAGAACCAGTGTTCCCTTCCCCTGAGTCATATACACATTTATATGTTCCAGGATATTTGTATTTCCCTTTATGTGCCACCTTGTTTCTTTGTAACTTCTGTGGATTGCATCTTCCAGATGCCCTGGATGAGACTATAAATGTGTCTGACGAGAAAACATCTCAGATAATTGAGCCTAATGTCTCACCTCACGTACACCTAATGCACATGCTTAGTCTTATCGCAAGGAAAGGGTGGCAAAGCAGGACACCACACACCTATATATTATAGACAGTGCCCAATCAAATTTGTAAAGGATATTTTAGTGTCAGATAAAAGTTACTGCAAAAGCGTCATATAAGTAGAAATAAATGTACTTTTCACCTTTTAAAAAAGTTAACAGTTGTATCTATACAAACAGGGTATTTTAATAGCTTATTATTTTTGTTTAGCATACATTGCAAGGTGTTTACATGATAATTCTGTTTAGTTTTTAGAGTTTATGTATCTTACGAAAGATTGGGGCTTAACGATTAAATTTTTGTCCAGGACAGATACACACACACACACACATACACCATAACACACACCATCCTCCCAGGAAATGTATTGCTGATGGGTATGATAACATGAGGACCATATTCCTTCTTTGACAGATTGCAGACTAGGAATCAACTCAAACAGGATTTCAAATGAGAGAATAAAGGAGACACAGTGAGTGGGAGAGATAAAATGGAGAACATAAAGAAGCAGAAAACAGAATGTAGAAGAGAGAGGAAGAAAACCGAAAAAGAGCCATGGACTGGAGATCTGGAGTGATAGAGACATTAAGCCTGGGTTAGGTGAAAACAAACATTCTGGTCTCAATCACGACAGGACGTTTTTGTTTTTCCTCTTCTTTTCTGCTTTGTCATTGTACACATCCTTTGCACGTCATTCAGTTTCTGAACTGCTAAACACTGTGTAATGGTAAAGAACATTGGCCAGCAAAGGCTGCCAGAGCTTCTCAAGCTGCTTCTAGGTTTGGAATTCTTCTCCTTCTTCTTCTTTTTTCATGCACTTATTTTTACCAAATTACCCTTCCATCTATTTACACAGCATTCCTTTCCACGAATACACACTGTTACACTTTGTTCTGCTTCGAAGAGTTTAACTCTTGGCAAATTACATAACAATTTACCACTCCATTAGATGCAGCCTTCCCTAGGTAACTTACCCTGTCTTTGCAACATTTAATTTTCCAGTAAGTATTAAGCCAGATATCAGCTTTTTGATAGCAACTGAGCTATTTTTGACTACTTAAGTACAGTAAGACTTTCGGATAACCAAATCTACACCAGCTGGCTTAACAAGGTCCATGTCAAGTGTTAGGGGACCAGGATATACTAATGAGAAATGATCTAATGGAACAAGCTATACATAGACAAGGACTAACAATTGATGGAATAGTACTGTGCTGACCAACCCAACCCAAGGACAGAATTATGGAACACATGTGGGAATTATGAACTAGCAGAAAGCCAACATCTACCCTGACCAAGAAGCACCTGGTAGCTTATTACAATAACTTTAATAGAAGACAGTTACTATCGAAGCTGGAGATCCAGAGGCTACAGCATTGTGGGAACAATACTGAAAAGTATGGACATAATGACCCAACACTGGTAGAAAAGAGCAATGTAACTGAACTAGATGATGCTCAGCCACCTCCAATCACAGATGCATCTACTGAGCTGATGATGGAGATTCTAGCCAAACTCCCTCAGCTCACTGACAAAGTCCCATCAGCGAAGATGCTTGCAAATGTGAACACTGCTCTGTGCACAATCCCCACAACCCGTATCACTGAATCCAGTGAGTGCATATACAACACTACCACAGTAATACTAGAATCACTTGGGTATAATTTCAAGGATGCATGCAGAAGAAGGCCACCACAGAGAAGAAGCTTAAACAACAAAATCAGGGAATCCTGGAAGGATGTTAGCTGGTTAACTAAGATACAGAAGAGCATCATGGCACTCATGTGTTACAAAGTACACCAGTCCATCAGTTACTTAAGTATTACTTAAGTTACTTAAATACTTTCTTAAGTACTTTCTATCTCTATCTTATAGAGTGTTTTGTGGATTTACTAAGGTGCTGAAATATTAAGTATTGCTGAAATTTGCTGAAAACGTTAAGTTTTCAGTGTACTGGTCATATACCAATTCACATGCAGTTACTATAGTAACATACATAATGTTGCAAAGATAAGTAAGTGTAACTTTACCCGAAATGTGTTTGTCTAAGTTTATCGCTTGCTTTCATTGTTAATTTGATTCCTTTAAAAAAAAAAAAACATCTGGGGCTAGTTGAGTTTAGATTGGCATAAAATGCCAGTCACTGGTGCAAAAGTCCTTAGCAAATGTAAACTATATTGTACAAACATACTTACACACTCACATGCCTGAATGAATCCATTTGTGTACACTCCTGCCACATTTACATCCAACGTAAATATGCACACAAACAAACAGAGCTGCGCTGTTGCCCCTTGAGGAGAACCTCATACTATATTATGTTAAGTCACATGCAAAGGGTATATTGCAATCACTCTTTTTATTATTATTTACACCAGTTAATCTTTTCAAAGGCAAAATCATGAAAAACTCAAGTGGGAGAAACATTTTATGGGTCTTGCGCCACTTCTATGTTTCTGGCTCATATGTGAAATTAGATACGCCCAATTAAATTTCAAGACAAGACAAAAGAGCCTCTTGAAGCCATGTCCTAAACCCAGTGCAACCTAAGTCGAAGAATTTCATCTTGAGACATCATTTGGTTCAGTTTTGGATTTAAATCAATGTCATATGTGAGGAGTCTTTGCCAAAGATCTTGTTGATGTTAAATTGCAAAGCTTAGGTTTTCCATGTTTCCATGTTTTCTTTATTTAGCCATGATATTTTAGGCTTGAATATTTTGATATACGTTCATATCTGAACACATCTCAATCCCAATATTATTACCTGATGAGCATGTTTTTTATTCCTAGATTACTTTTTCTGGCTGATTGACCATAGCCATCTAAAATTTATTAAGGACAGTCTTAATTGACTTTGATGCTGCTTTTTTGTGAAAATCATGAATTTACATCAAGTCGTGCTTCCAAATCACTGAATTCGGTGTAGCTGAAATATGACTTTTTTGTAACCACATTCCACATATCAGGACACAGGAGGTGATGTAACTTGTTTGTGCCAAATAGATGTGCCAGATGTCAAATAAGGTCCAGGCCTTAAGACCACCACATGGTTGCAGGAAATGCCTTGGCCTAATCTTTGCTGCTTGGATCATTAATAAATTTTGAGTTACTTCATCAGTTTTGTAAAACGCCTTCTCTCTGGTCTTTTGTTCCTGGTTTGATTCACTTACATTTCTTTGTAAAGCGAATGCAGATATTTTGTGAAATACTCATAGGATCAGTGTGAATGTAGTATGAATATAAACTGAAATTTGAGCTCAGTATTACTGAGCCCAGACTTCAACCTCACTTTGCAGGTCTGAAAAGATCTCATGTAAAATAAACTTGCTGAAACTGTCATTTTTAAGTGATCATATGTTGTCTGTATGTCTATAACATTAACATCAATTTAGGAACAGTAATAGGAATGCACATACCTTTAGTGAAAATTCAAGAACAAACAAAGAACAAATAATGGTTAAATTGCATGTAAATGTCATAAAATACAGACAAAGAAATATACCGAATGGAAAGAACTGTTTCCTGTCCCATAGGTGCAGACCAGTGTACCTCAGTTTAAGTGATTTTCCATCTTATGTTCAAAAGTTACTTCATGTGTAGACCAACACTGTGCCTATTTTTAAACATGAACTCCCAGAAGGATTTATATCAGATTTTTTATGGTCTGGATGTCTGGAAGTATGTGCACATGCTTGTCTGCTTGTGTACAGTATGTGTATGTTTCTTTGCTATTGAGATTTTTTTTAATTAAAACAATGCATATACTTGGAAGAAAGTTAATTTGTTGTTCTCAAGGTATACAGAAAGTATGGATGACTTTAAGAGCTACTTAACCCAAGGCAAACCACCCAAAAATCCAATTTTAAGCTGAAAGCTATTTGTCTTCTATTTGATAACTTGTTTATGAAGGCCACAGATCGGTTATGAATTAACATTCTATTAGATAGAATATATATTCTATTGAACATGTACTCTTTTGTTGGTTTTAAATCTGGACTATCAGAAATGTTTACTGTACCAGGAGTTTTGAAAAGTAACTATATGTAACCATATCTTAAGTGGGAATCAGATTTTGATGTTTATTAGATTTATGTCTCCTTTTTCTTGGAAGACAGGAAACAGGCACTACTCATTTTAATGGAAATTTTTGCTTCTAAGAATAATAAAGATGGATGGACTTAAACTACAAAAGTGGAGGAGAGGGTCACATAAATTTTAGAGTTATCTCAGTCTTTGGAAAGCAATTTGGATATAGTCCAGGTTTTTTTTTTTTTTTTTTTTGGTACAAAGCTGATGGGGGGGGGGGGGGGGGCAAGAAATAAACAGGAAATACATCACCCAGAGAAGTGTGCCTTGGGAGGAGAGGAGTTTCCTGAGGTATGCTGTCCATTGTGCTATGCCCATGGTTGCTCTGTGATTTCTGAATCTCCAAGTCAGCTGTGTGGTTAAAGACTTCCAAGCACTTAAGTGACTATTATTGTCTGTCTTTTTTGTTACACACACAATATTACAAGTGTTGGACAGAACTAAAAAAACAATTAATGTAATAATCAAACTTGGCACCCAGTAATGGAAAATACCTAATGGGGCATTCTTTTCATTAAAAAAAAGAAACAAAACAAAATAAAAAAAAAAATGTCACATGCTAAAGAACCGGGAAATGTTGTTAAAGCTCAAACAGTAAAAGATTATTTTTCTCACAGTTGGAGGTCATGATGGAAAAGTTCATTGCTCGGTGAGTTTCCTTTATATTTCCAAGAAAAACAAGGCATTTGTGCTGCACTAAGGAGAGGAACTGATGTCTGGCATTCTGTTTAACCTTCAACGTCCACAGTAACTGTTAACCTAAGACTTTATCCATCAACACATATGAGATTTTCTTCAAACTGTATGCACCAAACATGTGTGAACAAAGAAGAACTCTTAACTTTAAATAAGTTTGTGCATGATTGCCAAGCTAATGTGAAACAAAAAAGAGTTGACATTATTAACACTATCTGAAATCTGACATATTACTGTTTCTGTATTATTATTAATTTAATATTAGCAGAGAAGCACACTTCTTAGCTGTAGAAAACAAAGGTTTTATCATCTGAACCAATGATCTTATAGTGTTTTTGTAGCAGCACAGTCAATGCTCTACTTGTGTCTCCCCTTTGAGCTGTCTCCAGGAAACAGAACACTTTCCCTCCAACCAAAAAAGGATTTTACTGCTCAGTCATATGGATTATTTCAAGACAATTGGATTGTGAACATAGAACAAGTCCTCTGTTTAAAGAGCTGGATTAAAAAATGACCCTCCTTTGCTCAAATCCTATTAGTGCTGTACACAGCTGACAATTAAGAAGCAGTCTATGTTGGTCTGGCCTGACTTCTATTAGCTTAACAAATTTGATGAAAGTTTGTGGTTTTGACCTTTTTGCTGCATTAAAGTAGAACTAAAACTATTTAAGCCCATCATCAAAAAATGATCAACTATAAAATGTTAATCATTAAATGATGTGGTTCTGAAGCAGAAAACAGTATTTTCTTAGTCAGAGAAATTTAGTAATTTCCATTTTGCAAGTATGTTTTCCATTAATCACTACAGTCAAACAAATCCTTGAGAAATACTGTGCATTTTACAGTTTAAATTTATTTACTGCTGGACTGCTCAAAGAAAGCAACAATCCTTATCTATTTATTTAATCTTATCAAAAGCAAAACATATGCATGATCATTTAGGGCTACGTAATACTTAACCTGCTAAATGTGTTTGTGAAGTAATTTTTGTTAACATAAACATTGCCATACTGTTTATGCTATTGAATCATCACTGTTAGCCTAAGTATACTGCAAAAGCCTTTTGTTTTGTTGTTGTTGTTGTTGTTGTTGTTGTTGGGGGGTGGGGGGGGGGGGGGTGTTTTTTACTACAACCCCTAATTCATTAATCTATTAAAAATTCCTTTCCAGTTTTTTTTATATCATTGAAATAATAATAGGAAAACAAAGCAGCTTTTGCATAGTTTTGTTACTGAAAAGGCCTTTATTAAATATAATCAGACGGCATGTCAAAGAAAAGCATTTTGACTTTAAAGATCCTTTAAATGAAACAAAATATTTTGCAACTCCATTTTAACCTTTTGATGTTCCTTTAATCTTTTTATTCTAGATGTTTAATGTCTCGTCTGGTTATGGAAATATAGAAATGTATCCCAGGGCATGTCGGTATGCTGTGCAGACAACAGGTGGGTTGCATTCAGACTTCATGCTAATGTAAGGTAAAACAGACTCTTGCAGTTCTTAGCCAGAGAGATCAGTGAAAGACTGCTTTTCAGCCTGATGTTAACGGGCCTGAGTTCTAGCTTACGCACAGTGCTGTGTCGCTTGTTTAAAATAATACTTAAAGAAAAAAAAACTTTCCAATTTTTATTTTAAAAATCTGCATTCTACTAGAACTTTTCTATGAGCACTTTTTACACAACTCATTTACACAGTGAAGCTAAGCCTTTTAAAATCTGCATGTGTCATCTGCATGCAGCTGGTGATCTCCTGAAGAGCAATATATTCAAGCTAGTGAAAAGATGAATCACTGTTTGATGAACAGTCACTTCAAAATGGAGAGTGAGGTTAGTATCATCTTTTCTCTTGGTACCACACAAATCAAACCAAACAATATAAACAAACAAACAAACAAAAACTCACCATGGATATTATGTAATGGATATTAATTTGGGATCATAAATTGCCCTTTGAAGGTTTTGGTTTCTTTGCTTTTATTCAAAATGCACTATTTAGGACGGTACCTACGTTTGCACCTCTGTTGCTGCGTTCTCATTCCTGCCACCTGCCTCCATGACTAGTTGGAACAGTGGCACCCCAGTGCTGTGATCCAATTCAATTCAACTTAAATTCAATTCAGTTCAGTTTTATTTATATAGTGCCAAATCACAGCAACAGTTGCTTCAAGGCAATTTATATTGTAAGGTAAAGACCTTACAACAATACAAAGAAAACAGAGAAAATCTAATCCAGATGGCATCACTGTACCTGCTATAAACACAGCTACACAGCTAAGAACTATCCGGGGTGGTTATTTTGTCATATATTCAACTTAACACACTTAGCACTGTTTCTATTTGTTCTGCGTTCACTTATCAGCGTTGTTAATAGTTTGTAACAAGTTTTGTGTTTGTAAAATTTGCAATCATTTGTTTGTTCTTTGTGATTGGACTTGCACATGTCAGTAGTAGTTTCTTTATGTAATGAACTGCAGTTACTTTTAGCTTTGCTGCAATATGTGAACCTTGCACCTCGAGACTAGGTCAGACTGTAGATTACCGCCTCTTGGGACACTGCATACATTCTTTAAAAAAACGTGTTTTTATTCATTTTGTCTGCTTCATTCACATATAATGTTATGAAATAACTCTATAGCATTCCTGTCAAATCAGAGCTGATGTTGGATATTCATAAATGAATAACAAAATAACCACTCCATTTATTTAACCCCTTACATAACTAGATAGCCCATTACTGGGCCAACACAGAGAGACAGACAATGACATTCGCTCACATCACTCCTCTTATTTTTTTTTACACTTGTTTCTAAGAAATACACAGATGATTCTCCTTCGCTCTGTTTGCTTTTCAGTGTGTTTTAGTGTAGATACTTTTCTGATAACATAACTGGAATTTTAAAAATGAAGATGATTTTAAGGTCTTTATTATTAGTATTATTATTATTATTATTATTATCACCATTATCCATGGATATCTGGCTCTCATTGAGTCGATATTTTCTACAGAAAATAATTGTCAGTTTCCCATTTTAAACTCATCTCTCTCTCTGTCCTTATGCTATGCTAGTGTTTCTCTTAAGACTTCTTAGATCAGCCAAGACAAGTGTGTGCATTTTTGGGTCACAGGTGATCTTGCCTTGAAGGTAACAGCAGCTAACAAATAATGGCAACCACCTTTAAAAAATGAAAAGGTTTCAGTCATCCATCCATCTATGCATCCATCCACTCTATACCACTCATCTATGTCTATACCACTTATTCAGATCATTGTCTATATAATAATAACATTAGTTTTTCTTGGCATATTTCATGTTAGTTGATGTAAAACATTTTCCTTAAAGATTTATAAGCCTGAATGGAAAATATATACAATTCATCCATCCATCTGGCTATGAATCACTGTGACTGACTAAGTCATGTAGACTCTCCTTACATCACCCTAGCCTATCACCCAGGTCCTTTTGGTTGATTCTAAATTGTTTGGAGACCTCATGTGACATTCAAATAGTACTCCTTATAAGAAGACAAAAAAAAGGCGACTATTACCGTATCTGCCAATACATGCTGCCCCCCAAGCTCTATACAGCAATTAAGAGCTAAACACTATTAGAACCTTCTGTTTCACAGTGATTCTCATTAACCTATGTGCTACTGAACCTGTGAATTATCTTAGTGGCCTGCAAGATAATAGGGTAAGGGTGCTGGATGTCCTCCAGCCATGCTTTTACCTATGAATTGAAACTGGTCAAGTTAAGGAGTTCCTTAAAAGTAGGGTACACATCTTTGTGTCTGTCTCCATATCGACTTTGGAACAAGTGGGTGCCAGCCACAGGGTTAATGTATAGACAGAACTAATTATAGCTATGGACACTATGGTGTTGCAGTCCAAACACACGAGTAAAGGTAAAGGTAACTGTGCCTTATTCATGTCTACAAATAAAAAAAATCAGCCATGTACTTCTGCTAATTATCTTGTGCAGCTGATTGAAAGGGTATGTACTATTCAGTCCAGTTATGTGTGTGACACAATGGCCAAAGAGTATTTTTTTTTAGACCTTTAGTCCTATAACCTATTTTTTTATGAATGTACCTCTGTGTACTAGGTACTATTATTTATTTAGGTATTTTTAGTGACCTGAAAAAGATTACTGGCCTGATACCTCCTGTGCAGACACAATTAGACCAGTATCAGACTCATTAGAGCATCCTTATTCATACATGGTGGTATGTTTGGTAGGCAATGAAATACTGAAAATAGTAGTTATGGAGGTGATGGCTTGCTTACTCTCCGGAATCTTGCTTAAGCCTTGGAAAATTTAGCATCACCTTTCCATTAAATTAAATAAGGTTAAATGTAGACCTTGTCATTTGCAGTATGATTCTGCTAGTATTGCAAACTCAAACCTCTAGTGTACTGCCGTACTGCTGGATGCACTATTATCCTTACACAGCTTTAAATACTCAGGTTGATTTTACTTAAACCACTCATAACCATCCTGGGCAGTGCTCAGGAAGCCTAGAAAGCGATGCCTGAGCCATTCTAAAATAGTATTTAGAGGTATGTTTTTTCAGTGAAACCACAGAGATAGCAGAAGGAAGTGTTCTTTTTAAACTCATCATGTGGAAAAAAAACTGGTGTGTATTGCAAATTATCACTGTAATTTACTAACTTTGCAGTATAGTTTCAGAGTTTCTTTTAGAGTAACTGATGAACATGAAAATGATACCACCTTAAGGATACTGAACTTTAGTGAGCATTAACTAAAAAACAGTATTAGAAGCATGAGTAAAAAGGCACAGTGAACCAGTATTAGAAGTCCTTATCCAACAGTAAAACTAACTGTGTTCATAATGTCTGTGACACACAGATGAAGTTAGCAATAGCTGAATGCTTAAAAAATAAAACAAAAGGAAATAAAGAAAGAAAAAGCAATGTTAAACTGTATAGAAGAAATTCTTTATTATCATTGTGTTGATACTTCAGAATTCTTCATAGACATTTGTCACTCACGATCAATAGGACAATGGTGTTGTACATAGCATTACTCTAAACGTAGTCCAGTAAAGCCAGGGTGTTTTTTTTTTTTCACATTCATATGTGACAAAGTAGCCCAAGGTTACATGGAATATAATTTTTTTTCTTAGCTATACATCAAACACTATATTATGACTATGGACAGTTACGTTTAAAATACTTTACATTCACGGTTTGCTATAAACAAGTTGATAAATACAATATTAGATATAACAAAAGAATATATTCATATATTTCTATATCTTCTTATATATTCCACATATATTTGTTTTTTTCTTTGTGGCTTTATTCCTTAATAAAGGTTTTTCTGTTATGATTCAAGGTTAGACTCCTTCAACTTCATTCCAATAAAAAAAACAAAACAAAACAAAAAACAGGAGAAGATAAACCATATCACTAATATAAATTGTTGGCACTTCTATGATGATGAAAAACAGGAACGCTACAAGTCGTGTTTCAAATGAAAATATAAGTGTTATAGTCAAGTAACATAATCATTAATATACAGCACAAGAAAGCGAGGCATTTGATAGTTGTATTCTGTGTAATGTGCGCTAACAGCATATGGCATGGTTTGCAACATAATCCCAATACACAACTCACACACACACCCTCACACACACACACACACACACACATGCTCTCACTGTCCTTTCTCTCATTGTCTCCTTGAAGGAAAAGCCACAGAGATTCTTTAGAAGCACTAAACAGACAAAAAATGGAAGATAAAAGTCACACAACACAAATACAAAGCTGTTTGTAACAGTTACGCCATTTGTTTTGGTGAATTTTTTCCCCTGCACCTTAAGTGAGCAGCCAGAGACTAACCAGGTTATAAATTAGTCATTCTTTGAGGCTAAGATTTAATTATAAGTTTTTCTTATGCTTCTCAAAGCGTAAGAGCTGAACGAAGCCTGCCACTGTTCTTTGAAGCTTTGGAGTAATACATGCATTATTCCCTTTACTATAACACAGTGTGACACAAAAGGATTGTTTCTTCTTGGTTTTTCATTTGATAAGGAGCTTGACCTTGATGCACTGTTGACTCCCAGCTCTTTGAAATTTAGGACTAGGAGATTGCCATCCACAAAGCGGTTGGAGTTTAGTGGGTTCCTGAGTCGACACAGTGTATTTTATTTCTTTGTCTGTGAACTGTAAGAAACATAGAGTGTCTTGCTTGATAAGGCACTGACATAGATAAGTCACTGTGCACACAGAATGGTAAGAATAGAGACTTTCTTCCAATAACAACGCAATAATAAAGAATCTTTAAAACAAGTTTAAAAGTTATAACATTTTTAGTCCCCTGTTTAGTAGTATACAGGGAAATGGGATTGCTTCTGTTTTAGTTTTTATACCTTCCAAGAGATAACGCAAAGTGTACAAAATGAAAACTAAGGTTATAATTAATTAATTAAAATGGTGTATAAAAATCATGAGCAAATCACTGTAAATTTTTCCCACAGTGTGATCCTCCCTTGGTAGTGGAAGCTGTAGAATGATTTCCAAATGTTAGCAGGCATACTCTTGAATCAAAATGCTTGAAGCCACTGTTGACAACAAAAGGCCTTGGGTGGTAAATGCAGAGAGAAGAGGCAGGCTGCTGAGAGAGGTTGGAGCCTACTGTTCTTCTTGTCTGTCTGACCACAGGTGGCACACAGGAACTTCAGACACCAGATGTGAGGATGGATGATAGTATTCTGGGTACTGTATTTGTGATCAGATGGCCAACCAGTGCCTGAGCTGTAACACAACAGATATACTCATCCATACTTTATTGCTTACTCACAAGGGTCTGTTTTATCAACATGCTAAAAGTACCTTATTATATTTCCATATTGTTCTCTGTTCAGTAAAATTACATTACATTACATTTCTAAGTCCACATTTTGTGTGCCTCTCATGCACACTTTGAGACATAGGCAATGGTCATTACTTAATAGGCACACCTGTGTTCAAATGCAAATGAATTACAGCAGTTTAGCCAGTTCATATTTAGACAAAAAAGAAAATGTGAGCCTTACTCTGAACTGCCGTACTTTTCCTTCAGCAACCATGTGATGTTCATGTTCTGGAGTGATGCAGTAAGCTATTCTCTGCAAAACAAGTAATTATGACAAATCAGTTCTAATAGAAGTATGTCATCTATTAAATATATATATATATAAAATAAAATTATATTAAAAGTATATTAAAAATTGTCCCTTTTTAATCTTTTGATTTCTTTATTATTTTTCCTTTGTGCATATCCTTATGATGGTCAAATAGCCCAATTAATATTTGAGCTCCACAAGGGAATGCATTCTCTTCTAGCATGAGAAATTAAGAAGTGTTTGAATGACTTCTTCTAAAGAACTTGCAAAATAATTTATCATGAGGAAACTTCAGCCAAAGAAACGAATAGGCATCATAACAGTTTTCAGCACATGCCCTGAGAAACCTGAGAATAATATTTATCACTAAGGATCAATGGGAAACGCCAGAAGGATGAAGGAATTGTTACAATAGAGTGGAGTTAACAGTAGTTAACTGCTAAGTGTTGAATATAGGTCTCAAGAGCTTAACAAAAGCAAAGTTCACACAGCATTAGTGTACACCAATGCACTGAAACTGTTATGTAAGGTTCATTTTCACTGTGTTTGATGCTCTATTTTATGTCTACTATATACATATTAACAGAGTATAAAATAATTTTCTTTTTCACTTTAACCAACTACTTATTTATACTTCTAGTTGCTCTTTGCACTAAAGAAAAAAATAATTATTCTGAGCGATGATCCTTCAAATCAAAAACAGGTTAATCTGAAGCACAATATGATGTTTGCTCTGTGTGCGAGATTGAGGCCCATGGTGAAATATTAGACTATCAAATGATCAGAAAGAATGTTTTTTTCCAGTGACAGATATAAAAATAGCTACCCAGGAGAAAATATCCATCAAAGAATATAGAGGAATTAGATTTTTGTTTTAAAATTTCTCTAACAAAGTGCTTCCCGCAGTGAAAACGTCTCTTAGATTTGCTTGTTTTCAATGATCAGCCTGTTGAAAATTTGAGTCAATATATCACTATTCAGATATGTCTTGATGCATGCTTAATCATCCAGGTAAGGAAATTCAAGAAAGTTGAAAATGTTTATTTGCAAATTGTGTTTTCAGTGGCAGAAACATTTTGTAACTCATCCAAGTGACTGAAGAAGCTTGAAGAAATCACTTGTATGAGCGACGAAATTAATACAGTTACTTTTAAACCTTGTGTGCTGAACATATCTTGATACAAACCTCTCGGAATGTTCCTGGTAGACTGAAGAACTTATAGATGGCGTAAAAAGGAACCATCAGCATGGAGGACATGGCCACACCCCAGCCGATTTGGTTGGCCCATTCAGGGAAGACGTAGTTGTCATACCTCAGGGGTGGTCGTTTCACAGCACTGGCTATTACCACAAACTGTCGAAAATGTGAAAGTGGTCACAATAACAGAATCAATAAAGAATGAAAGCAATGATATTGATAATGGAATTGGAATCACTAAATCATTATCAATTCCCGTCCCTAACCATCAAAACACATTTACGAAACCACATACCGCAAAATGTGATTGAAAAATATGTTTAAAAAATTATATTTATGAAACTAATTTAATCAAAGTTAATCCTGTTTAATAAATAGTTTAACTGTTTGTGTTGCAATAAACTGTTCTACTGGTCTATAAACTCTATCTCTTGTTTAATAACATGGGAAACATATGATCAATCCCAAATTCTTTCAGCATTCAGTAGGCAGTATTTTCCTAAGTCTTGTGAATGAGTGCATTCAGATTCTTTAATGAAGTTGGCTGTAAAAACAACAATGCTTCTAATGGCCACAAGAGTTTGTCATCTTGAAACCTTTGCCTGTAAATCCATGTTAGAGTCCAGAATAAATTATTGTTTCACACAGAGAAACACATGGACACTTAAGTGTATTCACTGACGCAAAAAGTAAAAACTGAATTCACTGCCATATCTCTGCCAAATGACTTATCTCCTACCTTACTAACAAATTAAACTTTTTAGTTTTCAGGAAGGACATATATTCTGTTGGTGTACAAAAGCATGTAAATTCTCTGTATACAAAAATATCTCTTAAACAATGATAACTTGTTATTTTCATTACAATATGTAATTTTACTTATTTCTGCAAACCACCCGTCATGGTCCTGTGTCCTATGACTCAGTGTTCTAGTTTTGATTAATATAATATTATATTTTGGTTTAATTCTGGTAATGTCTTCTGTAGATTTTCTAGTTCTTAGGTTTTGGTTCCTGTGCTCGATCTGTTCAGTGTCTAGTCTGTCTCTGTGCCTGTCCTAGTCCCAAGTCTCCTGTCTACCCCTCCCCGTCCTTATGTTCCCTCTGTACCGTGTCAGTATTGTCATAGTGTGAAGCTCGTGTCTCTGAGTCTGTGTCCGTGCGTTCTGTCTCATTTCCTGTTTTACTTTGATAGTCTCCACCACCCTTGTCCAGGGAAGGGTGTAGAGAGCCATATATATTAAAGGAAGCACATGGCTGTCTACACCAACTTTTGCGTTACAGTGAATCCAGCAATGTGCTTCCTCTAATGCACATGGAATAGCACACTACTAAATCCACCAGCCAATGAGGAACTCGCCAGGAGGCACACTAAGGTTCAAACAATCCTCCTTTATCCCACCCTCCTTCTGGGTACAAGCCAAAGTCTTCTGTGCTTATGTTTATATGTGCTCTCTCTGCCATAGTAAATTTTTTTTTTTCAAGTTCTCCAATCTTTCTTTTTTTTTTTATCATTATCTTATGTTACATCTTGCATGAGCTAACCAGTACTGTATCACTGAGAAGGAAACTTAATTCTGGAATGAACTGGACCTGCTGGATTATCGTAGGGTCTTTACCTAGTAAAATAAAGCACCTTGAGGCAGCTAAGAATGGAGAATGCAAGATATTCAAATAAATTAAATAAATAAATACATGAAGTAAATAATAATTCCAAGAAATCCAGTGGCTGATTCTTGAAACATTTTAGTTATATCTGGCCTTGCTGAGTTTGTGTTTTGGTCTGGGCTCAGATACTATGCCTGTCCCAGAGTATCGGAATAAAATTTTCTTGTTGTTGCCGCTCTCACCAACAGAAAAGCAGGGCTGACATATTTCCAGCACAGCCTCCAGTAGAGTCCTGGCTTGAAGCCCATCATTCGCTCAATATCTTCACTGAAGCGATCCACACCTGGGGCAGGCATAAAAAGTTAAACAGCAAAGGTTACTAATCAGTGTAGGCTTCAGCCAGCTCTTTGTGCCAAGCATGCAGTCTCACTGGACACAAGGAAAAAATGCAACATGGTCTACACCCTCATAGTCCACTGTTATTTTTCATGAGTTACCTGAGATAATCTAAACCTGACATAACCCATCAAGCATCTTATTCACATCATTATTTCAAAGAAATTACCATGTTGTTATCAACATTTTTCTGCCTCCCTAGGGGATTTTTGTTTGTTTGTATAAAACCCTTGATTTCTCTTATTTTAATCTATCTATATCTTTGCAGTTTTGTTATTAGTTATTCAGTCTTGGACTTGTTTAATTCACTCTTCTCTCTCCCTCTCCGCCTCTGTGTAGCTCTCTGAATCAGCGGTCCCTAACCCCCAGGCCACCCTGTGAGTCGTTTGGTACCGGGCCGCGAGAGTTGAGGCTCAGGTGTGAAATATATGGTTTTCAGGGTTTTTATCGGTTTTTATCGTTATTTTTTTAATCATTTTTATCATTTACTTGGTTTCCCTGGGTCTTTTAACATGTGTTATGAACAAATATTCTTCTTTTTTTGGTACCGGTAATGGTTTTATTTTGGTTTACTTATCTGTGACACCTTAAAGGCTGGTCCGTGAAAATATTGTTGGACATAAACTGATCCGTGGCACAAAAAAGGTTGGGAACCACTGCTCTAAATGACACTTTTAAGTCAAGTCCTGATCAAAAGTTTAAGACCACTTGAAAAAATCATATTTTGCATGGTTGGATCTTAACAAAGTTTCAAGTTGAGCTTCAACATGCAACAAGAAGAAATGGGAGTGTGACAAAACATATTTTTGAGCATGCAATTTATTGAAAACAACACTTAAACTGAAACAGGCTGATCAAAAGTTTAGGACTGCACCTCCAAAAAAAACCATAAGCCCACCCTAAAACAAAAAATGAACCCAGTAATGAGTAGTTCCACCATTATTGTTGATCACTTCGTTGCAGCATGCTTGATGCAAGCATTTCCATGAGGTGAGTGGGAACATTTCTCCAACATGGCACGAAGGGCATCTACTGTCTGGAACTATTGTCCATTTTTGTAAACTTCCCTTGCCATCCATCCCCAAAGGTTCTCAGCTGGATTTAGATCAGGGGAACACGCAGGATGGTCCAAAAGAGTAATATTATTCTCCTGGAATAACATCACTCTGCGTCCTGGGGGCATTGTGTATTTTAGCCTTGTCCTGTTGAAAAACCCAGTCGTTAACACACAGACGAGGGCCCTGAGTCATGAGAGATGCTCTCTGCAACATCTGGACATAGCCAGTGGCAGTTTGAGGCCCCTGCACCTCCTAAAGCTCCATTGTTCCACTGAAGGAAAAAGCACCCTAGACCATTATGGCACCCCCTCCACTGTGGCACATAGAAAACATCTCAGGTGGGATCTGCTTGTCATGCCAGCAACGTTGGAAACCATCAGGACCATCAAGGTTAATTTTTTTCTCATCAGAGAATAAAACTTTCTTCCGCCTTTCAATGTCCCATGTTTGGTGCTCTCTTGCAAAGTCCAAATGGTCAGTTCTGTGGTGTTCAAGTAGGCGAGGCCTTTTGTTTTTGAAGCCCTTCAGTCTTAGATGCCATCTCATGATGACTGTTTTTGTTCCACAACCCTCAGGATCATTTAAACGACTGTCTTACTGCATCCCACCTCATCAGCGATGGCACACTGCGAGAGACCCTGCTTATGCAGTTCAACAACCTGACCACGTTCATAAAGGGAAAAGTTTTTTGCCTTTGCCATCAGAACGTATTGACAGTGTGACTACCTGACAGAAAATGACAATGAATCCACATTTTTGCACAGATTTGGCCTTTTAAAGGCATGTGGTCCTAAACTTTTGATTAGCAGTAAAACAGCCTGTTTCAGTTTAAGCGTTGTTTTCAATAAATTGCAGGTTCAAAAAATGTTTTGTCTCACTCCCATTTCTTCTTGTTGCATGTTGAAGCTCTACTTGGAACCTTATTAAGACCCAACATGCAAAATATGATTTTTTCAAGTGGTCTTAAACTTTTGATCAGACTGTATGTCATCTTGTTCATCCCTGTGCTGCAATAGTGCAAAATACAAAAAATGCAAACTGGATATGTGCTCCACTAAAGCAAAACTAATCACTAAACTTAATTTTCTGCTTGTAGTTCTTCTCTTGCTCAACCTATGACAGACTGTCTGCTTTTTTCACTATTCAAATTTCTGTCTTTGATTATTCTTATCCATCCATTCTCTTCTGCTAATCCAATTCAGGTTTAAGGGAGAGAGAACCACTGAGTTTTGAACTGATTTGCAGAGATCATTTCCTCAAAGGAGACAAGTGGACCAATTATATACCATCCTAAAAGGATTTTATGGGATAAATGTTCATCCTCCTACTTTAATTTATCACCTATCTGTATAATATAGATAAATATACAGATATACAGATAAATAACCTAACAGAATAGCAAATATTAAAGGATGCAGTGGGCAGTGGTGAATATCTTACCATAAAACCACGACACTCCAATGGCCTCGATCAACACACCAAAGAGTATTGAAGTCCCTGCTGCATACTCATCTAACAAAGTCACGACATAGATTCCACCCTATAAAGTGGGAAAGAACCATAATTTAGAGTGTATGCCATATATAACTGTTTTACTTTGAAGATAATGTATCTGGTGAAATCAGCCAACAAGTGTCCCTGCACCTAAATGAACTAATAAACGGCATATGCTAATTTTGCACTACAAGAGTATTTAAAGTTGAGTTTGTGGAGTTAGCATCTCAAAGGATGATATTCCATGCACATTTGACCTTAATAAATCTTTGATTTGTCTCTTGAGTGGTTCAGTCTGTTTCCTTTCTCATGGATAAGCCAAAAGAAAGGCATCATTCACTTTACTGATCTGATAAAGGGAATAAACCATGTGATTCACTAACATAATTTCATCCTGTCTCCAAAGTTTATATTTCCACAGTCAGCATGAATTTTACCTTGCTGGTGATACCAAGTGAATGAAAACCTAATATTGGCTTTAATTAAATTATGATTTGTTATCAGAGCACATTTGATCTTATTCTTTGAGTTTGTTTCGTGATGGCATAAAGTCATGAGACTTGAGTCACTTGCATTTTAAATGTCAGCTGTGTTTTACACAGCAAACGTTGAACATTACAAAAGTAAAATATTTAAAACAATATTTACTATTTAGATATTCACGAATAAGTAAGTAAGCAGATAAACAACCAATGATACTGACGTTGGTAATGCAGAGCAGAGCAACCAGGAAGGTTCCAAAAGCTGTAGCGAAGGTGAAAAGCTTTCGGTTTCTTTTGAGAATCTTAAAGTCGTCTGACAGGCCTGTGAGAACTGCCTCCATGCCACCCATCTGGGAGGGGACACACACACACAAAGAGACACAAGACACTCAGAGCTGAATCTGAACTGTAAGTGAACTCCAATGGAAATCGTACAGTCACAGATTTGCAATTTTAGTCAATACTGTTATGACAGTGTTTTAGCTCAAATAGGTACTTTAGCAGAAAAACCTTAGTGAAATGTGTGCATACCACATAAAAGCATGGCGATGCATATGATATATTATAGAATAATTGGAAATGCTCAATCTGTACAATATTTTGATGCGCAATTGTGAAATAGCCATCCTGCTAGTGAAACTGATCACAGCCACAGAAACAGCAATTTAAAACAACATTAATGCAGATGTGGAAGCAGAGCAACTACGGATGAAAGTTTCGGCCTGTCTCAGCAATGCAAGCCCCCAGCATCCAACATCAGCATGGAGGAGAGGAAGGCACTCACATCATTTAGTAATGACAACAACATTATCATCCTTCCAGCAGACAAGGGTAGGTGCACGGTTTTGCTAAACCAGAAAGACTATCATGAGAAAATTTTGTCACTGCTCAGTGATAAAAATACTTATGAGCCCCTGAAATGAGACCCAGGAAGTGGTTACAGGAAGAGGGTGATAGACTGTCTGAAGCAGTTAGAACAAGACAATGTTATTGACCAGACCTCATACCACAGGCTATACCTAGGAGAAGCTACACCAAGTCTGTATGGTTTACCGAAGATTGATAAACAGGGTGCACCTTTAAGACCAATTGTCTGTATGATCAACTCAGTCACCTATAACATCTCAAAGTTTCTGGCTTCGATCCTCAACGTGTTGGTAGGCAGCTCTGAACACCACATCCAGAACACGTTGGATTTTGTTGAGACGGTGAGTGAAGTCATTATGGAGGCAGATGAAACCATGGTCTCGTACGATGTTACATCTCTCTTCACTCTCATCGCAGTCACAGAAACGTTGGAGGTAGTTTGTAAGAGAGTACAGGATGACACCAACCTCAGCAACAGGACCACTCTCAGCATCGACCAAGTGTGTTTGCTTTTGGAACTGTGCCTTAATTCCACCTACTTCACATACAAGGGTCAGTTCTACAGGCAGAAACATGGGTGTGCCATGGGCTCCCCAGTTTCATCCATCATGGCCAATTGGTGCATGTAAGAAGTGGAAAAGAGGGCTTTGCTATCCTACCCTGGAACACCACCAAGCCATTGGTTCAGGTAGGTGGATGACACCTGGGTGAAAATCAAATCTCAGGATGTACCACAGTTCACAGACCACATTAATTCGGTGGACCAACACATCAAATTCACTAGGGAGGATATGAAAAGTGGCAGGTTAGCCTTCTTAGACTTTGAGATTTCCATCAGTAATGGGGGACATCTAAAAGCTGATGTGTACCGTAAACCTACATATATGGATCAGTATTTAAGGTTTGACTCCCATCATCCACTGGAGCATAAACTGGGTGTCATTGGGATGCTACAATACAGAGCAAACACCATCCCCACAGACACAGTGGCCAGGGAAGCAGAAGAACATCATATCAAGAAGACCCTGAGTAAATGTGGTTATCCCAGCTGGGCATTTGTCAAAGCTGGGAAGTGTACGCTGTTAAGTGCCAGGGGGATTGCCAGGGTTTATACATCGGGGAAACCAAACAACCTCTGGCGAAGCGTACGGCACAACATAGAAGAGCCACCTCGTCAGGGACAGTGGACAGTTTTTCAATGATGAGGATGTACACATCTTAGACAGGGAGGAACGCTGGTTTGAGCGCGGAGTCAAGGAGGCCATTTACATGAAATGGGAAAGAGAGAAGAAATCGAGGAGGGGGCCTAAGGGCACATCTTTCGCCATCTTACAATGCTGTGATTGCAGCCATTCCCCAACTCTCTGTGAATGGTACTGATGGCCATTGATCAGTGGTCTTTGATCAATGAGCTTTGATCAGTGGTGGTTGATCAATGGTCATGAGAATTTGCATATTAATGATCAAGGAACTGACCTCCCAGCCCATTGTTCCTTCAGTGGCGCTAGTTCCAGTCATTATGCAAATGTACTGTTTATAAGATTGGGGAAACCTGCAGTCAGCTGAGACTGAAGAAGTAACTTGGATGAGCGACAAAACGTTTCTCCCACTGAAAATGCTACGTCCAGATGAACAGAATCAACTTTTGGGGACTCTGTCCTAAGATTAGAGTGGTATACAGGAATACAGATCATCTTTAAATACGTTAATAACATCCAAAATATAAACTTTAGGTATTTGGTATGACTGACAGTCTTGATGACTTACAATGTAAGAGCTTTACTATGCAAGAATTCATTAGGTCATAGTGTAACAATATTTCTATTAATATTTATGCTTGTAGTAGTTAATTATCTGTGCTTATTTTATTCATTCATTTTATTATTATTATGTTTCTGTTCTTTTACTGGCATGTTATTCACTAAAAACAAACCATACACAAGGTCTGCAAATTATGACACCCAAAGCTGTACATACACTATGCTAGTTTCCTTTTGATTCAAATGTAACAACATTTAGCGTTTTTTATGTTTTGTGGCAATAATGAATCTAATGAAATAAATAAAAATACTGTTATACTGTTTAATATTTTTATTATATATCCTTATCTGATCTACACAATAAGTGATTGGATAGATAAGTTAATAAGTTAAGTAAGTTAATACTTAAGTGCATTTGCTTATAAAAAGGGTAAAATCAAATAATCATTTGTTTATGTATCAGCTTAGTGAATCAGACGAAACCTTACGTACTTTAACTTGTACTAAAGAAACGTGGCCTCTGAATATGGTGTGAGTGGAGCTCTATTGATCCTTAATGTCTCTTTTTGGTGCATTTTCTCAAAGTGCAGATTATTTTCACTATTTTCTCTCTTAAAAAATAATTCCTCATTCTACATACATATTCACGTATTTCAGCTGTAATGTTCAACGCACAACTGCTATCTTATTTTTGTCTTTGGGCTTTTATATATGTTTACAACATGAAATATTTATTTTCCACTTGTATAACATGTGAGCAATTATCTACTTATACATAAAATATAAAGATAATTTGAAAAGAGCTGTTCATAAAAAAGAGCTCCACTTTGAGTTGTAAGGATATTAATTTGGTCTAAGGAGCTGCTGTAATAGTTGGTAGTACTTACTGCGCTGTCAATGCCTAAAGTCAGCAACATGATGAAGAACACAATCGCCCAAAATGTTGAGCCTAGAAGTGTTGAGATTGCTTCAGGGTAGATTACAAACACCAGACCTGGACCTGTATATAAAACAAACATTTCAGTATTTCTGTATGTATCTATGTGTATTCAGTATTAAGTACAGACGATTGAATACTGTATCATTTATTCCAAAGTTAAAAATCACATATAAAAAGCACTACAGTAATATAGGTTAGTTAGTGATATCAGTATTACTAATGTTTTTATTGGTCACATGTGAAAATCCAAAAACCTACCCTCTGTTGCCACATCTTTTACCTCCACCCCATGTTTTTTAGCCATATATCCGAGCACAGAGAAGATGGCAAACCCCGAGAAGAAACTGGTAACGCAGTTCACAGTGCTGGTCAAGAGAGCATCCCTAGATTAAGAAAGCACATGCAAAAATAAAAAGTTAAGAAGGAACAGTTTTCTTTTTTTCTGTATACCTTCTATTTTTAAAAGTGCCAGCTATCTGACCTTTTCGATCTTTATAGTACAATTAATTAATTTACATCTATATAGTTAATCAGCATGTGAGCCTGTGCATCTTCATTTAATAAGACAAATTAACACAGTCATTTTAGACACATAGTTTATTAATAGTTATACTGATTACACAAATAGTATCAGACAAATAATCTGACTAATGCAAATAGCTCAATTTTTAAATGGAACTGGCCTGTTTTAATATTATATTTCCTATTATTTCAGTAAGAGTTTCCTGATCATTTTAAGCTGTATTCATTTTTCATAGTAACTTCATATTCCATATTTTTATTAAAAATGATTAGGTTAAATTTTAGTCACCAGGACTTTTATCTATTTATTTAATTAACTCTATGTTCGCTAGTTAGGTGGTGTTTTCTTTCTTTCTTTTTTGCTTTGTTTCTTTTAGTTGTGAGAGAAGAAATACCTTGTGTAGGATTTTTCTGTCTCTATTGGTATTCAAACAAAATTCTTTCCAACTTTGCTTGTTCTTCCAGGCTACTGCCTTTCAAATAGTTCAAATCTATTCATTTGCCACTAAAGACTTAGTGAAAATTCCACCTGCCAGCAATCAAATCACATTTCTAAATGGGACATGAGAGGAGGAAGGCAAAAGAGGCCTAGTTTGGGGTTTAGCAAACATGAATAAATGAGAGAGGACAGAAGAGCAGGGACCACAATGCATATACCACATTGTACAGATTTAGCTTGGAGGCCTCTGTGATGACTCTTTGCATTATTTAATATCCACTTATTTGATAATATAAGCAGTTAATAATAATAATCACTTATTTTAGCTAAGTATTTTGTGCAACTGTTTTACAAAAATCAAGAGTTGTCTGCCTGTTACACTAAGCAGAAAACGTTCTCTCTCTCTCTCTAGACCGTAACACCATAGGTCAAACACCTCATTTGCCGCCAGCATTTCCCTGTAATAGGACAACTACAACCTATTTATGTGGAAAAGATTAGTCAAGTCTACAACCAGATTTCCTATGTTTCCTGAGGAAAAGCAGCATTTAAACAGACCAGTGAACATACAGCCTTTGGCTATTACTTGGCAGCTCTTCCGGGCCTGTACTTTATCTGCTCTGCTAACACCTGGTCATTGGGCTACGTTAGACAGATCAAGATCACCTCTGCAGCATAATCCAATTAACAGCTGAAAAAAAAAGGGCAGCCTAAAAGTAGCAGGATCTATTTTGCAATGGGCTTATTTTGAGATTATCAGAAATACAATGCAAACCCTTACCTGTAACAGTTGTTGTCAAATTTGTTGTAACTAGCAAATGCAATGAGCACACCAAATCCTGCACCCAGCGAGTAGAATATCTGTGTTGCAGCATCAATCCACACCTATGCCAAAAGTAACAAGAAAATGAGTCAATTCCTAAAGAGAGGGTTCCCACCTAAAATGCCACACAGCCATAGGCTGGCGTAAATACGCTAACTTTCATTACTTCCCTGAATATCATCTTTGAAAAAACAAATCATTGTCTACCTGCACCTTTTTATTAATCAGCCAGGAACACGAGGCTCTATTTTATAAAACATTTCAGGTACATTATTTATGGATGTTGCGCAAATGTTTTGCAAAACATAAATATCAACACTTACACACATACGTGAGCTCAGACAGTGGAAGATTGTGACTCAAGACTGTGTGTATAGAGCACATTCATTCATATACTGTACATTCATTCAGTCTGGGAGGCACTAATGAAATTTAGCATTTAACCCTAAGCATGACATACTCCACCCACTACATAACAGTAACTCAGAAAGGGGGCTGTGTAAATCGACTTAGACACTGACATGATTGTTTTTTTGTTTGTTTTTTTGCAGCAGATTAAGTAATGCACCTGAGAGTTTCATGACCTAACTCCTAACAACAACTCAATAACAACTCAGCATCTGCAAAAAGCACAAAAGTATAAATCTGCATAGCACTGAAACAGGGAATTTCTCTATCTCTGACCTCTGGGTCGCTGAGTCGATTGAAGTCAATGGAGAGGTATTGTTTGATGCCCTTCATAGACCCATCTAAAGTTATGCCTCGGATCAGCAGCACAAAAAGGACCACATAGGGCATTGTAGCTGTAATGTACACCACCTGAGTAGAGAACAAACAGATAAAGGAAAAGGAAATCCTATTTTCCTTTTTCTCAATAAAAACATATCCAATGCAATGAACTGTGGATGTGAACAATCATTGCACTTGGATTGGATACAGTTAGTATGAAATGATTCAGGCTGAGAAAACTGTTTGTTGATCCATGGCTGTACCTTGCCGGAAGACTTGACACCTTTCCACAGGCTGAAGTACAGGATGAAGACTACCACAACCAGGCACAAAACCAACTGCCAGCGAGGCCAGCCCAGGTCCTCGATACCACTACTTTCATGAAGATTCAACACACCCCGTCTGCAAAAGATGATAGATAGCACTATATCATGACACCAAGTGGGCTTTTCTTCCACCTTTTCATGCAGTGTATACTTCCATTCAAACTATTTTTAGTATTTCACAAGCTATTTTTGAAGAATTATACAGCATTGTTGGTAAATAACAAAGCCATAAATCATATATCTATTAAAAATTATACAAAACACACATGCTATATATCAATATAAACTGTCATGTAACACTCCTTTTAGCATAAGTTGCCACAGATAAGGAATCTCAAATTCATTCATGTATTTATTTACTCATTTATTTTTATTAACTCATTTATTTATTTATTTATTTGTTTATCATTGAAGCTATATCTTACCAGACATGCCTTTTGATGAATAAGCCCACTCATTTTATACAACAGTTTTGGTAGTCTTAAAAACAGTAAGTGAACAAATAGGTAAAAACGGAAGACAGCGTGTGAGACAAATGGGTCCCAACATTCTCAACTAGTAGCTGAAGGTTTCCTCAGTTTGTCACTTAACAAAGTTAAGGGATGAAAGTTGTTTGAAATTGAATGAAAAAAGCATTTTGTTTCCAGGCTTTTCAAGTGAATTAACTGCTTTCCTTTGTCACCCAACTGCACACAAATGCTTTGAAACTGTCAATAAAGACCTATGGTATTGTTCCACTTTTATAAGGCTATTCCTCAAGCCAAACGCTACTGTAAGATCGGGGTTCAAAGATTCAAGTGCAGTGTTATGACATAATGAAACAAAGAAAGACAAATGGTATCTCTTCCTTCCCTATCTACAGTAAATATTGTTTTCATCTGCTAGGCCATTCTTTGAATGTTTGCTCTAGAGTAATGGGAAGGAAGTTCACAGCTTCAAATGCTTAGAAAAACCTGTACACATACTGTATGGTGAAAAGTTCATCTTTCAGGTTACTTAATATGTCTTCCTAAAATATTAGTATGTCTTCCAGCACAACAAAAAAATTCACTTTTGTTTCATAACACATTTAGAAACAATACAAAATTAGCAAATTTAAGTTATAGAGGAGTTAACAATGTCCTTATGAGTGCATTTTCTTCTGAATCTTTACAGTGACTTTTCTTGATTTTGGTCAAATTAATTTTGGGCAAAGATTATAAGACTACACACTGGTCATACTGGTCATAAATGGATAAACTCATGAGATACATATCTTTCTTTTATTGTTAACCAAATTGACATCTTTACTTTTAAAAGTTTCAAAGTGCCACATAATGTTGGATTGATTATGAATGTCTCCTAAGAAGCTTCGAAAGAAAGTGACTGAATTTTTTAAAGATCTTTAGGTAAAGAAGTCCAGTCACTTACTTTCTAAGCTCCTTAGACTACCATGACCTGAATGAATGAGAACCAACCCAGACATAATGAATATCTGTTTTTATACAGTTATTCATTACTATTACTAAGAAATATCTACAGTTTGGCTGAAGAATATAGAAAATAGTTTGATTTTCTCTTTAGATTAAGACAGCAGATAAATGCAATGCTGGTTTTGCTGTTTTTAGGTGTGGTTGCAACATCTGGAATTTATTTAAAATAATAGTAATAATAATAATAATTTAAAATCTTTAGATCTACTCAAAAACACTGTGAAAGGAGGCGGTTGTTGGAGTGCATGAAAAATGCTTTCCAAAGCATCAGTTTAAGAGTCTGCATCCATGGGACCCCAAGAGATCAGTCTGTCCCAATGAGCGCTTGTGATAGGCAACAACCCAAAAACAAGCCAGGTCATGATAATATAAATTGTTAGATGTTGGTCCAGAGCTGATAAGTACTGGGAGTTGGTTTGATTTTAATTGGATATCAATATCGTGCAGTAAAACATTTAACAGCACTTTTGTTCCTCTCACATTTGCCCTAAGACTTTCCTCAAGAAAGATAAAATTTAATTGCCATGTGATGTTATGGGCTGATAAGCAGTGGAACTGGATTTGGATCTGATATTCAGGTTGCTTACACAACAGCCCGACACAAGTATCCTCAAGGACATACAAACCGAAGACTGTTCAGAGACAGACATTTGCTTATCTTTTTCAGATAATATATTCAAAGCTATATGGTCTTCGGGGAAGAAGATGCTCGTGTGAAGACATCAGTTTATTTGAGGAGAGGAGCTGAGAGTCTCTGCTCTGGCCTGTAGGCCTTGTCTAAGTGTTATGCTGTAATGCCCCAGAGCCTCCTTGCTCATCTGATAGCATTGATAAAGCACTGCCAGTACATGCGCACTATAACATAAATCCAGGTCCCTTAGGCCGAGTTACTCTAAACACATTTAGTCTAATGGTCACTCACTAAGCCAGTTGTTCTGCTATCCCAACACTCACTGTTACCATTACTCATCTCTGTATATTTGAAGCTAGCACACTACTTTACATTCAGCCTGGTTTTCAAGTTGGTTAAAAAATTACAAAAAGCATATGTAAAACTAAGGACCAAAGTTGAGTGTCAAGTTACGCCTCTGTGTAATTTTAATCTGCTTTATTTAATAAATTACACGTGATTCTATCCTTACACGTGATTCTATCCTTGCTATTTTGGAACAACTATTTCAACAAATGTTAAATTCATGTGTGTGGCAGAAGCAAAAGCAGTTTCTTCAAGTGTCTGTGAAATTAGATATTTTTGTTCAAATGAGAGCTATTTATCAAGTCTAGTTATCCTTGACATGACATCAGATGTGATTGCTTCAGGCTAGATCTGTAGAGAATAGATATTGTGTACGATAATGAAAGGAGTTAGTTAAAAAAATATTTCTAGTTGTAACTTTGGTTGATAAGCTCATCATTTATGTTAATAATATACTCTGACAGGAGTAAAACATGGAACATATTTTTTTACAGAATCTGTCTTTAATCAGGTCTAATGAATCATGTCTAATCATGTCTGATTACACTTGTCATCAGGGAGACTTTAAGATGGAGCCTAGTGTGTGCCCAAAGCCTTTGTACTACGCCTGGGAACAACAAATCTAAGAAAGAAAAAACAAAAGTGGATTAAGAAGAAAACTGGATTGTGTGAAGTAGTGTAGACACACAACACACAATGTATCATTGGATGCTGGCTCTTATTTTGAATCAACTGAAAGAATCCACTAATTTTTCAGCTCTGTTTCATTTTATTACTTTGGTTCACGTTTCACAGTTAGTATTCTATAGCTAGCAAAAAAGTATAGAATCAAATCTAATGTCTCAGATCTTTGCTTCAGGAGTTGGTAGAGACCGAAAACAGGGATAAAGAGAGCGACTCGTCAATGTGTTCCTCTTTCTGACAAAGAAATCATTGTTATAAGAGGAATCATACTGTAATATTACTGAAAGCTTAAAAACCAAATTACAGCACAGACCAGATGGAAAAGAGTTTTATATTTCTTACAAGTTTGTTTTTTGTAAACAAAGCCTAGTCATTATGTTATTTTATTAAGAAATTACAGAAATACTAATTTGGAATTGTGTAAGGAGAAAGTGTTTCCCAAAGCTGTTTAGCCATTTCAAAAGTAATTTGAAGCAAACTAGTAGACTAAATATTAAGTGAAAGCCGGTGTTTTTTTGACATGTATGGCTTTAAGCAATGAGACAGCAAAGATACCATGTTTTATGGTAATTGAAATGATTCACTGATCAGGGAATTTAACGTTCGGGAGGTTTCTTTGATCTGATACTGTAAAAGTTATCATATTAATCACAGAGGAATGCCCAGCAAATCTCTTTTTCCCAGGTCAGATTTTTTGGCAGAGATCATGTTTTTGGCTGTCCTTACGTGACTCCTGCAGCTGACGTCTTCCAAGCCAAACCCTGTTACATGATTTAAAATTTAGTTTGATATCACCCACGGTGTGGGATGGAGAGATTTCGCAGGTCTTTCCTCCCCACTGCTGTCAGACTGCACAACAAAGACTTTAACTGATCAAACACACACATCCACACATGTGCAATAACACTAATGTGCAATAATCTTTTCTGGCATCGTTGTATTTTTACTCAGTTGTATATAGCATTTGTATTCTATTTTTATCTTATTGTATATTTTATTCTATTTTATTCTACTGTATATAGTATTTTATTCTATTCTGTACAGTTGTGTACTCTATTTATTCTTATTTTATTCTAATTTTTGCTTCATAACTTTTGCACTGTCCACTTCCTGCTGTGACAAAACAAATTTCCCACGTGTGGGACTAATAAAGGTTATCTTATCTTATCTTATCTTATCTTACCTATATAAAGCGAAGTCATATTAAGGCATAGTGTATGTTTGCTGTATATGTAATGTAAAAGCTCTTCCTCTCAACTGACTTGATATAAAAGAAGTGGAAAAAGATAAAAAAAGGACATCAGGGACCTCATACGAGACGTAATTCAAAATAATACAAATCTATGAGGAAACTGCAATCCATGCAACAGAATTGGCTGTCTCAGCCAATCAAAAGCCAAAAGGGGAAATTCTTGTTGATCGACTGATGCAATAGAGGTTCACCACATTTTCAGTTATGTAGTTACAGAAACATAACTCTATTTTTTAACATAGTAAGAATCTATGCAAGTATACTTTCTTTTCTCTGTTTTTTGCCAAAGTAACATAACATGAATCACATGGTCTTGGTTCAATACTCTCATAATCCAGATATGTTAACTTGTGTCCACAATCTGATTTGAGCCATTGGCAAGATAGCTGTCAAATGGAAAGGCTTGGTTCTAGAAGAATTCAGTGGAATAAAATTCCATTGAATTTTATTCAAAATTAACAATAGTTAGAAATCATTATTTTATGCTATAATAAAATTCCATCAAATGTTTGCAGGAAAGGTAACAGTGAGGTGACAAACCTCAGATGAATTATTATTAAACACTTTTTAGGTCTTTGTCAGATATTTTAGTGTTACTCTGAGGGTACAAAGGCTGTATCAATAATTAGGCTTTTTTTTGGAATTTTAGTTGAAAATAACCAATGAACAAGCTGGTATAGGATCATTAGACGTTACCCTACATCAAAGAATATTCAACTGACAGCTACTTCCTAAAATATTTGTCATATTAGTTTAATTGGTTGACGATATGTGTACACACTTTCTGTCTTCTGCCTATAATGTACTGCACTGAAATGCTGTACTTGGCACTTAGGTTGGTAAGCCACGTAAAGCACAACCCGTTTTTTGAAAGCATTACATTTTACAGTTTGTTTTACTGTTGAACTTTGATACACACTAAGTTCATGTTACAAACTAAACTCAAAAGGTGAAGCAAGAGAACTGTTGACTCAGTTGGCCTTCCTCATGCTGTGCTTTGGCATTGCTCCTGTGTTCAAAGCTAGCTGTAAGCAGGAGGATTTATTGTCCCCTGCAGTGTGAGATCTGTCTTAAAGTACCCCATTGTTGTCTGTGAATGAAGTTCAATAATATATGAAGAATATATATTCTGAGATGTGGTTTTATGGAGCCTGTCTATGCTTTAAGTAATATTGCATCACTTCTTTGAGGATCTGACGTAATCCAAAAGGTTAGAGTCTGCATGTGAATACTGACCTCTTTGTGTTAAATAAAAAGCGTTTGATACCTAAAAACAAATCAAGTTTATAGGTTCCTGAAGTTTGAAAGATAACTATGGATACTGATTAAATAAACATACATGCTCAGCCGAATGGGAGTGAAAACTCTAGAAAAGCTCATTGGCTGTGTTGCACGGTCAATGTATTCTGTGCGTCATGCTTAGCATGTGTCCCTTGTATTGTCCAAATCATTTCACAGACTTCCTCTGGACTGCACAGTCAGTCTTCACAGAAGCTAGGGAAGAACTGGCTGGCTTTGAAGTATAAACAGATGGAGCGTTTTCATTCACTTCAAAGAGTGCATTTCAACTTTTTATGTTTAAGCCTTTTACAGGGAAAACATTTATAGCTGGACAATTATGAAGTCTTCTACTCATGTTTCCATAACTGGTAGTTTTCCTCTGTAAGTATTACTTGGGTTATTTTAGCCAGGTGTATATGTTATTCTAATGTTATTGTGAGAACAACTTCAAAACTAGAATGCTTCACTTCAGTATGTCATAGTTAAAATGTAAATCATTATACTGTATTCAGTTTACTGACTCAGGCTAATTGCATCTAATAAAGCAAAAATACAAAAAAACAAATACTTAAGTTTTGAATGAACAAAACATTTAAACACTGTCTTATGAAGACAGTAACTTCATGTTTAAGCAGGCCAAAGCACTGTCATCAATTAAAAAATGTATATTTATATACAATACTGTGATGAAGATCACTACATTTTTCACATTTACTGATTTACTATTTAATTTACTCTACATATTCAATATATATATTTAGCCTTCAGATTTTCATAAGAGTTTTACTAAAAACAGATGTAGATGGATTGTCATACATGCTTCTGGTTTTTAATCTAATGATTTTGTCACTCATCAAAAAAGCTAATTTTGCTTTGAATTAAAAAAGTCTGCCCATTTTCATTTTTGTCAAAATCCAGTACTCTAAATAGTTTATTGTCTGACAAATTAATTTCAGAAATCACTTACTCATAGTATTCTGCTGCTGGTGTATGCTTGTACTTGGCGTATGATGTGCCATTTTCAGGAAGAGATCCATTGAATTCAGTGCAGTTCACACTATTCCAGCTGTTCCCACATCTGAGCCACGGCAGCTCAGTAGTCATGGAGGAGAACAGGTAGTGGAGTGACCAAGCAATGATGACATTGTAGTAGAAGCCAACATACAGGGCTATGAGAATCACAGTGTAGCCCACACCTAAGGAACATCGGGTTATTAATGAGAAAGAAATTATGGCTTACTCTCACAATATGGAATTCATGCAGTTGTCAAGTTCTTTAAAAAAAAAAAAAACACTCCAATGTGGTATTACAATGTGGTTTTTTTCAAGATAATTTGTAAAAAAATAAGTGTATATAGCAGGTAGTATAATAAATAAACAATGGAAAATGAGGTGGAGTTCACCCATTACTCAAGAAAAAGCGATATAATCAACAAACAATGGGTAACACGGGCAAATAAGCACTAGAGGTTGCAGACATACCCCTGGGAACAAGTTTTTGTTTTATCGTTTCGCCATTGCCATGACCTGCACCTATATTTTTTCATTGGGACTGTAGTAAATGATAAATACACATACCTGAAAATTTACCTGTTTTTTTAAAACAGAAATACTGTCCACACACACAAATATATCCACTATATTTTCATGGATTCTGGGTGGGTTATTTTGCCTACTCTGGAATGTAATGTCCTTACATGAAAAAGAGAAGCCCATAAACCCATCACCCACTCATTCTACGCAGGAAAAAAAACAAATCCGCCTTAGCACAAAAGCCAACAAAAGCAGTGACTGGTGCTGTTTTAACAGTGGAGACAGAGGGACTTCTCTGGCGGTTTTTGAAGATACACGCTGTAATACCTCCTTTATTGTTAAACTTTTCAAGTTTTTATATGAACTGTTTTTGTACATTTTGTCAAATGAAGTTTAAACAGTTATTGGTTGCATAAGTCATTGTGATTAAATGTGATTAGGTTTCTTCTCAATTGATAAGCTTTATTCTCCTATATATTTCATTGTCTAAGTCATCAGGTGCACACTAGTCTACTAATATTTAAAGTCTGCCACGAGCACAAGTGTAAGTCATATGTATGAGTATTGTAAAACAGTTCTAAAGCTTCTGACACCAGAGTTACAACAATATGCGAACATGGAGTAGCTTGTATAAACATTATACGAAGGCAACAATCTACCTCACTGAACAGTAAGATACATAATAACATGTGGCGGAGTTGCAACATGTTGCTACACTGAATTGTTGCTATGAAGATGCAGAAGATGATTTATTGATGCAGGTAATAGTGACGGACTTAGTCTAACAGTTGTTCTTTCATTGTTAGATTGCAAGGGAGAGCATACAAACTTTAGTCCAAGGCCTATAATCTATGAAAATGTGTGGCCAAACAGTGTCCACTGGCTATTCAGACTATTTTGTTATTGTAGCACTCTATTGCACGCTGTAGATCTGTTTTGTTTTTAGGTAATAACTATCTGCGTGTTTTCTGCACTCCTGTGGATTTTTTTAACTGTGTTGTAATACCATTGCTGAATTTTGCTTTTGCTTTGCAAAGAGCTCTTGAAATCAGCATCTGAAGATTTTGGCACATATTGGCAGTCAGTTATCTTCATAAAGATAACAGTAGGGAATCAGTGCCAGTGAAAACATGGAGGGCAAGACTTTGGAAAAAAAAATACAAGGAGAGAAAAACAATTCACTCTTATTCTGACAAAATATCTAAACATTCTGAGTGGCTACAGTTGGTTTACATAATATGAAAAGCACTTGTCATTTTGGTGGTAATAAATTAAAGGTTTTAAGCTAGCTACAAACTCCAGTGAGGTCACGGTCCTTCTCTGTAAATCTAAAATAGACTGTGTTTATTGGAGATGTTTCGGTGTGTTTCTGTCTAATATGAGTGATTAACTTGTAACCATCTATTTTCCTTAGTGTACTGTTAACACTGGCCTAGTGTGGTTTTGTTTCACTCGTGGAAAGTTGACATTTGCAGAAGGCTGCAGGGTTGGAAGTACAATAGGTGAGGGATTAAAGAACATACAGAGAGATGAAAGAGCCAATGTGACAGACACTAGTTTAAAGTAACACTATTCACCTCTGAGGGCGAAAGGACAAGAACAGATGGACAAAATTAAAGGGCAAGACACTGAACAGAAGCAAAAACAACATGACCAAAGCAGGTATACAGATTAGGAGATCAGTGAAGGGTGAAGTATATAGACATATATGGCTGTGCAGGTAACTGTAGTGTCTCTGTGTTTGGGTGTGTCACAGTTCACCTTTAAAGACGGGGCATATTTTCCAAACCGTAGCTGCTCCTTCTCTGTTATATTGGCCTAAGGCAAGCTCCATGTAGAACAATGGCATCCCGGCAATGAACAGGAAAAGAATATAGGGAATCAAAAAGGCACCTGGAAGGAGAGAAATAATGTCAATTAAATATTTTTCAAAAAAACTAACAAGGGTGCCTGATAGTGAAATGAGAGCCAAACAAAACACAATATCCAAAAAGAAAAGGAGAAAGGAAGTGGTAGGGGGCTCAACATTCTTGGAAAAGCCACAAACCATAACATACTTATAAAAGCAACACACTATAACATACAAGTGGGATGGCTCATGGCTATTTTCATGCTGTGCCTCAGTAGCACACCCACCAAAATGGAAACAACCTTTCACAACTGAATTGTTCTTGACATTGTCCATCACAACTGACACATTATCCACAGTAATGAATACATTTTGCTGAGGGCCTATATGATTGACAGGTCAGCGGTAGAGGTGACCACTTTGAACACAGACCACAACATGTTGATGTGAATGCACATGCAGACAAACATAGGACAGGGCGCACCTTCTAGTGAGCACTCTGTTGTCATTAGTGTTGAAAGTAAAACACTACTTTGTTTTAAATTCCTTTGTTTATTTAACCACACACTGTACTTTTTTTCTCTCTCGCTGGTGTATAGCATCAATGCAGTGTTTGGTAGTTTTGCAAACAATCCATAATCCATTAAAGTCCAGTTTACATATATTGGCTAAAGCTATTAAGTACATTTGAAAAAAAAATTTTTATGTTGATTATCTTGTCCCCAGAATTTATGAAGAGCCACAAGCCAGTTTAAATTTTCGTCACTTTTCATTAATTATCTGACAGTTTCAAATCATGAATTTTATGTCTTGTCATCAGCTAAGTTCATTAAAGGACATTTACTTTATTTGTTTAGGAAATAAACATAAATAATAAAAAACAGATCTACACACACTTTACTCATCATCATCAATAAAGGAACATCAGTACAGAAGAAAATCTACTAAGGACACCTAGGGTAATTTGTAGTTCATTTTCGCTGTCCATCCGTTCTTTGCCGTTACATTACGACTATTTAGTGACAGAATCAGACTGGTAATTAAAAAAAATAGATAAGCATCTTTATATTCACACTCATTAGAAACAGAGCCCACATACTCACCCCCTCCATTTTTGTAGCACAAGTAAGGAAATCTCCAGACATTAGCCAGGTCCACCGCGAAGCCAATAACCGACAGGAGAAAGTCTATTTTCTTGCCCCAAGTTTCTCGGTTGTCCTCGGAGGAGGATCCGGGTGGACCTACGCGACTTCCATTGGTGGGAATGATCGAGGAATTTGTGTACTGGACGCCGTTCTGATCCTTCACTAGAATCAGTTCTACCTCTTTTTTCTCCACATTGCACTGTTTCATTGGGGCAACCGATGAGAGCTTGTGCTCTGGCATAACCTGGATATTCATCTTCTCTGCAGTGAGTACGAAGCACACGCTGGCGCGGCGCTCTCACGGCCCCCTGCGGGTTCTGGTGGAGTTAATGGTCTGGGTCGGTGCGCTTGAATAAGGACCGCTATCCCGCCGGCAAAAAGCGGATACGCAAGTGTTCTCCGCCGACACTACAGGTGATACTCCCGTGTACATGGGCTGAAAAGGAGGGGGGGAAAAACAGAGTTTAGAGAAATTTGGTATTTGTGCGTAAAGTTTCAGTTACGCACAGCGGGAAACTTCTTAGAACTGCGAAGATTAAAAAAAAGCGACGTTTTTCGTCCTGTAGGAAACAGACCTACTGAATCTGAGTTACTATTATTAGTAAACCATTAAGGAAAAATGCCTGTGGAATCTGATGTAGTGAGGAACACGAGGTGACAAGTGAAGCATACTTCAGAGTAAAATCCTCTCTACGTCACAGCGCGCACTGAGCGCATTGTGCGCTGAACAATCTACTTAACAATTACCTAAAACATTAATCATAAGGATAATTTTTTTTAAAAAAGGATAAATGGTTGAATGCCATTGTTGCTAACGCAATTTAAAGTCCTGCAAATAAAAGGCTTTTCCTCCATACTTGGTAAAGTTAAGGACACGACTCTATGACCCGATACTGTTGTTGTCCAGATGCTTCTGAGGGAAGACTGCCCATTCTGAAGGAACTTTAAGGCTCGCCTTCTCCAGCAGAGACGATATAAAATGCGAGCTTTTAAATCGCTTTCCTCTCTCCCTTCCACGTGATATTTCATAATTGAACGCTTTCTCTCCAGTTTGATGTCGACTTGGCATGATTTTTTTTTTTTTTTTTGGCTTGTCATAGCTCAAGTTTCCATAAATCTGCACGCCTACATCCGACTGTACAGTCGTGGTAAGATTGTTCCACGTGGAACGAAACTTGTACGAACTTATAGGAAGCATTGCTTTTTCTATAAACGAAGTATGTGAGAAAAACAAACACACAAAACGTACACAACACAAACTTTTTAGAATATGTTGATTTATTTGATGTTTAAGTTTTCCGTGATAAGAATGGGGGTAAAACGATAGCGCATGTATGTGCATTTCTACTTGGTGTTTGGATTTAACGTTGTCCAAGAGACTTATGATCACTTTACCTTCATGTTTTTATAGTACGTAAATTTCACATACACCAAAACTTTTTTTTAATGTTTTAATTTGGACTTTATCTGTTTCTTCTCTGCACTAAACAGATTGAATTACAGTTTTCTAAGAAGCCATAAAAGCATTGTGTCCCATGTGTAATTCAATTCTAAAGCAGCTTTTGCCAGGGGCAATGATTTCTATTAGATATGGTTGATCAGTTCATCCCATTAAAGTCAATGAATGTCCTCTTTGCTCTCCAGTGCTTGTTTTAAAAAACCCTAACAGGGCTGGTTTGAGGCGTTTTGTTTGTGAAGATTGAATAACTGCAGTGATGGTAAAACAAAGGACCAGGTAACAAGGTAGGATAATGTGTTATTACTGCTGTTTTCTTCTGAATTACTTCTATTCTTTTGCACTTTATTTGCCAGTTACATTTAAATATGCCATTTCTAGGTAAGAATAAAATTGACCCCAATCAGCTAAATTGCATGTTCTGCGTTTTGTTATGATGTACCTTCAACAAGTGGGTTCCTTCAAATTTTAAGTCATCTTAAATAGTATACAACAGCACATTTGTTTTAAAGGTAATAGTCCTCACAGTTTTTTGCAGTGCAGGTGCATAATGCAGGTCAAATACTGGGAATGGGCAAATCAGTCTATAACCCTAATCATGTTGTATCCATGGAGTTTTTAAGTGCTCTTCTATAATCCACTTTTTCCTCAGTCTTCTTTTTCTCTTAAGGTTTGGGTTCTTCCTGATTGACCTTAGGCTTAAACTGTAATAAACGAAGAGGCAATCTCTCAGCTGCCACAGCATGACCCTCTAGAATTAACCTGAACATTTAGTTAGGGGCAAAGCAAAGACCTTCTTACTTAATCCCCTTTTTCCCTTCTAATGCCCTTTAAAACCGCACAAACATTTATTTCCATACAATGCCATATGCACCCATGCTACTTAATAGTTTCAGTCTTGCTAATGTCATAAATAGTTTCTATGACAAATATATAATTCAAGGTCTTACCTTATAATTAAGTTCAAAGCTGACACATATGACACAGCTTGAATGAGACTTTCAGACTATTCTGTAAATCCATAGGCCACAATTTTAACGTAAAGGGCCTTTGCCCTTACGCATAAAAACAAAAATGCATTTCCTACGTGGTCATTCCGCAGACTTAACTTACCAGGTCTTTACTCGTGGTATTAGTACTGAGTGGGTTTGTTTTGTTCTGCTCCCCCTTTAAAGCTCTCTGGTTTAAATCTCTCCAGGCCTCACTAAGGGAGGAGTGTCATTAAGTTTTCCCCTCTAGGCTTTAGTAGTATCTGCAAAGATTTAAGTACTTCAGCAATGTTAAGTCTTTTTCCCTTCTTGCTGTATACATTTGGTGAGTGAAACAGCAGTTTGAGTCAGATGTTTGGTGACAGAGAGCCTTGTTCCGAGCAGCACACATCACATCCTTAAAATATGTGTAAGACCATCCAAACGTGCAGACTAGTAAAGGGAGCTTCAGCCAACATGTACACACAAAAGAAAATCTGTAAGAATGCCATTGTCTCTAAAAAGTCCTTCATCAGTCCTCATCAGTGTATCAAAAAGACTTTTATCTTTCAGTCGGTCACATCCTTTCAACCCTTCAGTTGTGGGTAGTAATCATTGGCCTGAAAGGGGAAGCCTAATAGCATGCTGATTGACATGATTACGATTTGAAAAAAGGCTACAGTTGATCAGCAAGTCTCACAGAAAATTTCAAATTATAGATTAGAATCAGACTGCACTAACATCTCCTCTAAGAGACACATTTCAATTTCCATCCTCCAACTTCTACTTTTCTATGATGTAACCATTACATAGTATTAAATACATATTGTGAAACTGTTGTAAACACTGTAACGCATGATCAAGTTTTGTTGGCAATAGGAATCAAGTAGGAAAAACAGGAAGAAAATGAGTGTCTAGGCATTATTTGGGGTTTGTTTGGAAAATAGAAACACTTTCACACCTTTGTTGGCCAGTCTCACTGGCAAATAAAAGACACATTTCTTTTTCTCAACCTCATGCTGACCCATCCTCGACTATTACGCAGGAAAAGTTATTGCCCTTCATTCACAGAACCATCTGGAAATCAGACAGAGATGTGAAACACCCTAAACACTGAGCAAGAAAACAAACTTTCACTGCAGATACTGGTGCAGATACTGGCGCTGGATAACTGATGTTTTATAAGGTTCCCCGAACCTTGCCCTCACCGAGACCTTCACTGTTTCTATAAACCACTACACAGGAAATGAGGCACAATCACTTTTCTGAGAGAATAATAGGAGAATGAAAATCAACAAGGTGTCATCTGGTGCGATAAGGAAATGTAACAATGAAGTTTGGAGGAACTCCCTGAAGAGCTGAAGGAGAAAGACTGCTAAGCTTAAGCTAGCAAAAGTCAAGGGTGGTCCAACATGTGAGCTGTGAAGGTGTGTACTAATGAGTGCACCGATCGCAGTAAAAATGTATTAAATCAAAATAGCAGTGTCTAGAGAGGAAACCATCCAAAAGAATTAAATTAAACATTTACACTGAGCTACAGTTGAACCAAGCACCTGTATCACGTTCAGCTTTTCCAGCTGGCTTTAGTACAGCTGAACTGACAGCAGATTAAACAGTGGGTTCATCTTTACAGAGGGCCATAATGCTGCCAAACATTCATAGACTGTTTTTCTTTTTTTTGTAAACTATGCAGCACATCTCAAAGTGAAAGCCCATTATGCCATGCCAAATCAGTGGAAAAGATCTCCACTTTACAATTGATACAACCAGGAAGAACAAAGCATTTGTAGTGGACCAGAGATCAAAGCCTTTATCATTTTTCCTACTTGTTATCGTTTTAAGGCCTAATTTCAAGCTTGGGTGGGGTAAAAGAGTTAATACCTTTTACGTACTTTCATCCAAACATTTCCAGCATTTCAGCCTGCCAAGCTCTTCTTGCCAGAACTTTTGTGCACTCCTCTGACCTGTAAGCTAATGTTAATACTGTGTTTTTGAAACCTTATGTCCATGTTCGTCACTCATAGGAAGGAGGTTCAGACGACTATGTATGCACACACCCAGGTATCCTGTTTTTATAATCAGGAAAGTCGATTCTATAGGAACATGAAGTTACTTTGATTTCTTCCTCTTATGTAAGATTCCTAAAACATCCTTGCAATAACAAAGCTAGGGATTTTTCATGTTTTTTTTTTTTATTAATATTACATAAAAGCAGATAGTGAATTAGACTATTCTGTTGTGTTTCTGGAGTTACATGAGCAAAATGTGGATTTGGATATGGTGTGCATTTGTAGATGTTAAAACATGATATTTGGGATGTTGCTTGGACTAGAGTCTTTGCCTCATATACTGAAAGTCAAACCTGTCAGCGCAACATAAAAATCATCTTCAAACTTTTTGAAATACACTAAATGGATTTCAGATGGATTTCAGTTTGCAGAGTGGAACTCCGCCAAGACTGATTCCTGGTTCTGATTTTGCCTGAGAAGGCAGCTCGGTTAAATTGAGGCCCAAAGTTGAGTCACATTAATTTAGGAGTGAGGCCTGTCGGGTTTGACCTTTCCTTCCAGCTTGGCACGGTGAGTCCCCCATCCGTATGAGGCCTGTGTCCAGCTCGCATCCACAAACAGAGGCTGATCACTCACTCAGGTCCTGAGGAGACCAAATCAGATTACCAACACATCTCTCCCACAATCTACTGCGACAGGATTGCCCTGCAGGCATGGCTGAAATGGATACAGCAATATACAAGAACCATCCAGAGGAAAGTGTGAGGATGGAGGGAGATGGGGCCGAAGAGAAGAGCAGAAGCTGGGGGTAGGGAGGGAGTCACACTGTTGTAAGTGCGGCAACAATGTGATTTAATTGATTCCATGCCACCTCATCAGTTTTGATTAAAATTAAATGAGCGTCTGTATGTTTGAAAAGGTTAAAACAAATTGAAAGTGGAAATCACAGCTGGTAATCACAGTTTGTGTAACAGCGGGCTTTTAATGAAGAGGCCGCTCTCCATCGCTCATTTCTGCCTTGTCTGTGCATATAAAGCAAGACTGTGCATCTTTTGTGTTTCTGTAGATGTGAGAACAAAAAAGCCAAAAATGTAGACTAAAGTTGCATTTAGTGGTTGTTCTCTGCTGAGATCAGGTGAGGAGGATCACACAGTTGTGCTAAAACTTAAGGTAAATGTAAAAGCAACAGTCTGACCAATAAGTTGACAGATCAATATGTACCAAATGATAAGTGATTATAATCTTTTTTATTTTTTTGTAAATTGAAAATTCCACGAATTCTTAAATGATAACAGTGGACACATAAAAACGAATGTAACACACAGCACATATATAATAACACATTCTTTCAAGACATGCAAGGATTTTATTTTATTTGCATAATTTTTTCTCTGATTCAAATAATTTTAACATTTAAATCCATAGCAAGTGTAATCAGAAAAAAACGAATCATACTTTAGATATCCATAGCTTAAAAAATCATCCATGTTGGCCAGTAATGAGGTAAATCTTACAAACATGCACAAACGCATTTACCCAATTTTATCAGTACATGCCTGTCTTTAATTCCTCCCCTAGTTTAAACCTCACTGTCTAGCGCCAACATCAAAGTAAGGTACAGTCAAAATAGACACAAGGCACTTTAACTCACACAGGCAAGTGGATGAAGAAAAAAGGCTCACACAATAGAACTGTAATGGGTAACTACTGACACCTTGTGGTGATTTTGGAAAAGCAGCAGTTCAGCTGTAGCCTGTTTATTGCACTTATGCCTTAATAGAAACAAAGTCTATGAAAGTCATTACAAGTTTCCTCTGTGATGAATAAAAAAAATGGCAAAGAGGATTGCGTTCTTGTTTTATTTTAAAAATAAAATTTTGCAGTGTTAACAAAAAGCAAAACATAATTGCAATACAGCCCACTAAATAAATAACAATGCCTCTAGTTAATCGGATCTGAAAGCATACCCCAATGGAATATGCTGTTGTGTAGAAGCACCGTTGCCTTTTTGCTCACAAATTGCCCTATTTTCAGTGGTTGATTTGCTTTAGTAAACTTAAAGCTGCACAGACGTGGTGCTGTCTCAGCAACAACAATCTTCAGTAGAAATGCAAATAGATACACATGCAAAGCAAACTTCTGGCTAATTATACAGCTGAGTTACAAGTTCTGTGTCCCTGAGCGCTGGGTGGGGGAGAAAAGTGTAATGCACAGCATCTATGCTCACTGTAGACAAAATTTTAAAACAGAACATCTCTGGGTTGCTTACTGTACTCTAATTACACTGTAACAAAGAAGCACAAGGACTCTTTGCTTACATTTAAAATTTGTGTTGGTTTGGCAAGATTTCCCACTCAGTTAAAGAAAAATTACAAAGACAAAGGATAAGGTCCACAAGGCTGTATTCATCTCCGTCCGTAAACAAAAACAGCAAAAACCACAGTGTTGACTGAAGAATAGGTGTAAACCTTATTTGAAACAATGACCAGTTTTCGGACATATTTTCCTGCTATGACACACCCCATCTGTGTTTCTTTTCATGGCAAAGCATACACAAAAATACATATTTTCTGACAGAAAACATCTTGGGGTAAGTTGCTTTTTAAATATCTATAAGGCACTAAAATCAAAAATGAAAGCGTTCTAAAACTATAAAAATGCAAGCACTTCACCATATATGACCATTGCTGTTGCAGTGACTTGAATATGCTGACAAGACTGCAACAGCCTTGTATTTATTTCTCTTTTCAGCGAAGTCAAATAGGTCATAGGTCAAAGGTCACAGTTATGCTCTGTCTCAGTCATCTTTTTTGTCAGATGTGCTCTCCTCTGGTTTTTCCCCTGAACTGGGCTGACCAGCAAGTTCCAGATCACCCGGGTTTGCTTCTTGGATAGCTTGATATCTCTGAAGCTCCAGATAGGTGGTGAAGAGCTTGGCATATTCAGGATGGGTTGCAGCAAATTCTTGAAATTCATCTAAAGAATCAGAACAGAGAAAAATACAGGGTGCTGTACACACAATAATAATGAACAATCTTTTGAACAATTTATTTATTTAACATTTTCTTGACAAAATATCACCGGGAATCAAATAAGAGGCCACAAGACATAACAGGAGCTTTGAATGACGCTTTTCTCTTCAATTAGAATCTACTTACTGAAGGTAATGAAACCAGAGCCATCGGCATCAATCGCTTCAAACAGTTTGGTCGTGTCTAGATCTGACACACCCAAAGCAGAGCCCAGCAGAGCAGTAAACTCGTCATGGGTGACTTTCTCATCTTCATCCGTGTCAAAAAGCTGCATGAAAGATAATAAAAAGTGAGAAATGAGTAACGACTTTCAAGAAAAAGGTTTCGAAATGATTCCAAATGATGAGAACGTAATCATAATTGTAAGCAGGAGAAAGGAAGTTTTGGTTAGTAAGTTCAAATTGCAGCCGACCTTGTGGCCAGCAAAATGTTCACAGCAGACACACATTGTTAGCCTGACATTATGCAAGCCTCTCTGAATTGTATGCTGCCTTTGTTATTGCTACACTAAAGCTGTTGCTGTGCACAGACAGTAAGGGCTGGGCTGGTTGATTTTATCTTAACATTGGTCATTTTTTGCATTTAGCTTATTCCTTTTGCAAAGTGTACATGCTTTTTATATTTTGGGGTATATATTTCATATATAAACATCATATATAGTCATATATAAACAGTTGTACTGTTTATACTTCGCACAATTTGTCACAGGTTACAGTTTAAGCATCTCAGATATATCTTCCATAGCTACTAGTTTATCATGATAGAGTGATAAAACTACTATCAGCAGGAAATGCATGATGCAATAGAAGTAGCATATTAGGTGTGGAAAATAACAGAAATGTATAAATAACCTTGAAGGTCATTTGCCTTGCAAAAACCATAGTAGTGCTACCTTGGGCGAGTCAATAAAGGAGGTGTTGTTATATTTCTTGCTCAACTCCAAGAGATTTGCATAATATTCAGCCCCTAGTATGAACACATCAGTATGAGAAATATATTTCTGTCTCACCTGGAAAGCCATTTTGAGAACATCCTCAGTGTTAGATGGCCTACACAGGATATTCACACCGATAACATATTCTCTGAAGTCTATAGTGCCATCTCCATTCTAGCCAGGGTCAAGTAGAGAGAGAGGTCAATAAGAACGGATGAGCTGTTAAATGTAAAGATTATTATGATGGACAGCATTTAATCATTTATGGTGCAAGCACCTGTTGTCTGCTGTTATTTGTTATCTGGTAATAGTGATAATACTATTTGGTTAAGCCTTTATTACTATAGTGATTTGATAACAAGTTTAAGAACTGCATATGATACAAGGTAACTTTCAGTATTTAGTAAACACAGGCCCTCTGACTCGTGTTGAAAGTGATGAACACAGATAAGAGAACAGAAAGTATGAAACTCAGTGGCTTTCCCCCTCCAACTGGTGCAGCACTGTGACACAGAAATGTATTGTATTTTCACTTCATTTCACATACCCTATTAGATGCTTTATTTCCTATTAAAGCCATTTTAATTTTCAGTGTTCTATAATTTCCTGACAAATCTTAACTGAGGTAAAGACTCTAGTGATGGAAAAATAGTAACCATACATATTCTAAAAAAAATCATTTTTTTAACTTATAGAGATAGATAATAAAACAAATCTTTATGTTTCAATCCCATCTTTTGACTTAAGCTTCTAAGTTGTTTAACCTTTGAAGTCATTCCATCACTGTCCCCCAAGCTTTACTTTCATGGTATATCTTTGATATGCAGATGCAATATAAATAGTAATATTATTCTATGTGCTGAATATTAAGAGCTTTATAGAAATAAATATAAAAGGTGTTATACTTTCTAAGGGTTTGCAAGTGAAGTATTTCTAAAGTGCCTAGACTTACATAAATACTACAGCTATCAGTAAAATGAACTTCACTATTTTACTGATCATTCACATTCAGATTTGTCCATCTAATAAATGTCATTCGCTTGGCCAGGCCAAATACTGGGTGTTTTAAAACCTTGTGAAGTGGTGCCATGCCACAGCGATATTTGAAAAGGATAATGTTCAGTTGATTTCATCATACAATGTTTAACAAATATTTAACATACAAGTCTCTCACCCTGTCAAACAGTCTAAACAGATCCTCGAGGACTGGGCTGACAGGAAGCTTTAAGAAACTGGCAAATTCCTCAATAGTTATGCGTCCCCCCTTACAGGCGCTGGCCATGGTTGCGAAACCGTCAAGTTCCTTCCTTATATTGTCCCACTTCAGACTAGTTGAGCCAAACATAATGGTGACAGGTTATATAATAATCAACATTAACAGCAATAAGAACCCTTTGAAGCTGCATTGGTCAGTACCAACTGCAATTTTTGGTAACGCTCATGTTAAATGTTCTTACTTGAGTTTGCGACTAATTTTAGTGAACTCAACCAAGCCAGCCTCCATCGGAAGTGTGAGTTCACCAGCTGAGATCATTAGGCGGCAATCTTCATATGTGTGGTCTGTCACAGGAACGCCCAAAGCCCTAAAATTAGAAGGTTTGCAGACATTTAATCACCTCACTATAGTAGGCAAAGTAGGCACACAAAGATTATAGCAAAGAAATAGCCAGATTCACTGTGTATGGATATAGACCTAAAGACAGTAAAAAATGCAAAGTTAGTTTGACAAATTGCACTCACTCTCCAATACTGACCACTTGTTTATTTTCTTATCAGCTTAGTAGCCTTGCATGTGCATAACACTGTATTTATGACTTCTTTAAACATTTATACAGTACTTTTACTTTCTATAGCAAATTGTTCCACTTTGCATTTGAGCAATATGCAGTGCAATGTGGTTTTGTAGAGAACCCTTTTACAAAAAGGCAACAGAAATTGCTTTACATAATACATTATACACTTAAGACTAATGAACACTTACTGGGCCATAGTTTCTCGTACTCTGTTGGCAAACAGAGCGGGGCTTTTCTTCTCTTCCTCTGTGGGGACATGAGGTGGGAGGAACTGGGAAGCATGTAAACAGATGAGAAGTTACGAGACACAAAGTACACTTAAACCAAAAAGAAAAGAAACTCCTGGTAGCCTTAATTTAAAAGAGTTCTTTTGAGTACAGCATATATCCAAAACAACTAAAACTCTTTAAACGACTTCATGATATAATGTTATCATACAGAAATCCGAATGTCTCTAACCTCAATTTCTACTGTTGTGTAGAGCTGGCAAAGTGTCAAAAGCAGAAGTGTTTTCCTGTATATTACACAAATCAGAAAAACTGTTATACATTCTCATTCATTAGAACCACAGTGTTGTAAAAAAATAAGGCTGCCATATAACTGTGCAATAATTATGTTTATTTTCTGGAAAATATGCAATTTATATTTTATATCTTATTTATACATGCATACATATAAATCGCATGATGGTGGCATATTGGAAGAGGAAAAACTGCATAAAGTATACTCACGACTTGAATCCTTGCCATGTCCAAGTCACTGTATCCTACACAGAAAAATACAAGGATAACTTATTTATTCATTCCTGAATCGTTAACATTGGTATAAGATAGTTTGCACATAGGACTGTGTCGTATTATATTATCCACTATAACACTGGTATAAATTTTAAAATCATACACAAATGTATAGGAATGTCATGCTTTTAGATTTCCTAGTGAACACAATGAGACAAGCCTACAATCTAGATGAAAATCTGGAGGGAACTGAAGCTTTGAACTGCCAAGCCACAACCAAAAAAACGTAAAAGATTTAAAATTAGAGACTGTTCATTTGTTTGAGAGCAAATCTACAAATCCAACAGGGAACCCAATATATACACTATTCATATAGTTTTGCGCTACATCACTGAACAGATATTACTGGTTGTGTATATATATATATATGTTTGAAAAATGAACATCTATTACTGTGACAACCCTACTTACCAGTTTGTTAGGATACTTCAGAAGCACAGGCTGCACAGGAACACCAGGAATGAAGGCACCTAAAAGTGGCGTGGGGAACACAGCGTGTAGTTAAACATGAAGTACATAGCTGTAAAATTATATGATTTTACTATAATGACTTCTCCATTCTCTCACCACATACAGAACCACTTTAAATGGATTCGATTTATGTTAAGGGAAAATATTAAATGTTCTATAATACGGTAGTAGATGTAAGTTCTGTATAGTAAATTGTTGTTATCTTTTTTCTTTGCATTTGACATGTTGATAGAAATTAAACTAATGATTCCACTACACAAAATGTACATTTTATATTTTACCTTGTTTGAACGTGATAAGACATGAGCGATTTGTACATGTTCCTTCTGGAAATATAAGAACCTGAAAAACAAAGCATCCTTGCTGAATGGTAAAATAATACCCCCCAAAATTGCAAAGATTGCTTGTAAAGTAATCTGAGTCAACACTGAATATATTTTTGCTCCTTTGTAAACAAATAATAAATTCATCTAAAAGTCATTTTTATTGAGAATGACTGTGCAGTGCCAGACCTGTGGCCACTGGCCTCCTGACTTGGCTCTCTTGTTAATCTCCTCGATTGTGTTCTTCCGGGAGTCTGGGTCTGTTCTAGATACCAGCACTGGCTGGACACTCCGAAGGAACCCTGAAGAGAGAACGAAAGATTAATGGTAATGCACATACAAAAGAATATAGTAATCTTGATCATATTTTCCACTAATCTGGTGCACAGGGTTTGGTTATTTGCATTCGTTTGTAAGTGCTAAATAAGAGAGAGCGATTTCAATAAAAGTCCACTTAATTGTGATATTGCTGTTTAACAAATCACACGTGACAGATATTAAATGAAACAAGTTATGTGTTGTTATTACTATCAAAAAGATGGATGAAAAGGCTCATATTAATCAATGTCTTAGCTCGTGTTTACTTCATAGAGTGCATTTGTAAATTTTACTTACAATAACAAGGATTTATGTCAATGACAACTCCAAAGTATTGGACTTAATTGATACCCAGTACAGGCAGCAAGTAAGGTAATGACATTCCATTGCATATATATTACAGGCTCTCCCACATTTCATAGAGAGTGGGAAACTGTGCATTCAGATGAAGGCAGATGGAAATGGACTATAACAAACACAGTTTGTCCCTACTTTCCTGTTCGAAACAAACATACAAAAAGTATCTTACTGCCAAAGATGGGTGTGGCGAGGTTCTCGACACGGGAGACAGTGGAGGGCAGGCCAGCTACAACGCAGACAATCCCATCAAAAAAGGTGGAGTGGGGGGCCACAGCCAGGATGGGTGCGTCATGGCTGCTGGCCTGCTTACCCTTGACCACCACTCGAAAACCCATGCTGAAAAAGTAAGCCCTCCCCAAGGCAGCCATCACTCTTTGACACAAAAATCTGGAGATAAAAAAAAAGTTTACATTGCTGAATTTTTGTGAATGAAAAAAAATATGAATGGGAAGTGACTATCTATTCTACATAACAGTGCAAGAATCTTTGCATGAGAAAATCCTAAATTCTTTAGATAAAAAGGGCTGGTATAATATTTTTAATGGGTTTATTTAGACCTTCTTTGTTAATCGGCTGTGGTAACAGGATGTGTTTCGCAATTTCGTACTTTTCTTTAACCTTAAAGCGCAAAGCATGTTACCGCCGCCGATTGCTTCCTCAAAAACTGTAGAAATGAAGGAAGGGGTGTTGCTATGGAGTCAGAGATACAAAATGATGAATGACATTATGAACTTAGTTTCATGTACTTAATATGAAACAAAGTAAGAGAATACAAACATGAATATTTAAAGATACATTAATCAATCAGCTCTTACAGTAAAAAGTTTTAACGTATACTACCAGTCAGTCAAGTTATTATGGTTAAGTTTCACTTCCTTCATTATGCAGTGGGCTTATGCCCTGTTTTAAACTATCATGTCACACTTTCAGTGCCTCTGAGCGATTTGTCACAGGCTCTGAAAATAGCATACAGCCTGTAAGCTGAAGGATGGTTCATCATTTTACTAATGCAAACAAACTAACAAGACGTGGTCAGTGGTTAAAAAACCTTTGATTCGACAAAGCTGGGTGGCGATTTTCACTGGTATCTGCAATACAACTTAAATTCATTGATATAAAGCTTTGTAGTAACAGCCTAACTTTTGAAAACTTTTAAACACACTGAAATTATTAGTCTGTCAAAAAAAAAGACAAGATACAAGATTACAAGATTTCAGTAGTTTAAGCTTTTATTTTTTTATGTCAGTTATCTGCGAAATGTATGAAAAATAAGTCCAGTGGAATGAGTCCTTTTCATTCAAGATATATACATGTATAATATTATTATAATTATAATGTCTGTTATTACTTTTAGATGTTAGAGGTGAAGACAGTGGCTAAATCATCATTTCTAGTTCCCCTTAACCCCCCACAACCACCACCGACTAGTTCCTTTCTGAAGGAAACTGAGGTGAGGTATTGCTTGCGAAGAGGATATGATCTAGAAAAGCATGAGTCGACATGAACACAAGTAGGTGCTAATTCATTATTACAGGAACTATTATTTTGGGGGAATTTTTTGCTTCTGTAAAGCATATGAGCAAAAAGTGACTTTTTATCCTTCTTCTCACCTCAGTTCAATTCATTACTTTTGCAAAACTTAAAGCTCAATATGTTTGTTGTTTGATAGATATGTTCAAAGCGTTTAATACTAGTAGTTCATGTCACTTTGATAGATGGTGATAAGATAAGAGTGCAGGGTGAATGCAGTTGCTTAGCAAACAAAATGTCTGCAGTAAAAAAAGGCAAATGGGTTATTGATGTCCCAGATTAGCCAAACAGTAGGTCAAACTCACTTTTTCTGGGAAACCAAGTTTAAAAAAAATAAAATAAGCAAAAGATCATTTGCAAGTAAACAAAACTGATGTCAAGAATAAGCTAAATATATTATTATTGTTTTGCTTTAGGTGTGATAAAGTCATGGCCAACTCTGAGAAAAACTGGATGCTACTGGTATCCATAGTTACCTTCTCCATCCTGTGCTTGGCTCCACAGCTCCTTTCAGCGGAAGCTTGAAGGTGACAATGACAGACACTGGCCATAACACCATCAGAACCAGGGTTATAAAGATAGCTCGAAGAGGGACCAAGAAAATTCCCAACAAGACACACTGCAGGCAGAGGAGTACATTTATGCACATTAATTACAGGCCCAAACCTCCCTGGTGTTCAAGTCACCTGCTGCCTGGCTGAAAACGGACCTCCCACCTAGCAGAAATATGCACGAGCCTCGAAATCCACATTGCTGGAAAGCATTCTAGAAAGCTCCCAATGGCTCAGTCTGTTGTGTTGCATAGGAGGCTTTACAAGCTGATTGTCAAAGCCGTGTTGGAGAAGATTACAGGCCCTGGATACAGTAGCCTGAGTGCATTATGTCACACTATGAAACACTGTTACCAAACGAGCATTCTTCAAAATCCTGCCTTTGTGCAATCTCTTAAAAAAGCAGAAGAAGAAGAAAAAGAAAAAGAAGAAGAAATACTCACTTTAATTATAGCAGCTTTGCTTAGTTTGGTGTCTTGGACAAATGGGTTGATGACCGCAGGCAAAAGCAGAGATTGTTGCCTCGGCAAGGCACCTACTCGCTGCGGTGGCATCGTAGACCAGTGAGCGAAATGACAGGCGGCTGGTGTTCTAATTTGTAGCCCCGTGATGTTATCATCTCACTTCCTCAACAGAGAACCTGTTCTCATTTGTTGCTGACCCAAACGTTATCAAGCGCGAGTTACTACGAGTACAAACCTCAAGCACGCGAGAGCGGAATCGGTAGCTTCAAGCTCCACCTCCGGTGTACGTGCTGTGCAGTGGGGGCTCAAGACTGTTAAGTGAATGTTTGTACACTGTCACTACATTTGCAAGATAATGACTTTAGACAGTACCATTTCGACAGTATCTAAAATATAGTGGTAGATGCCTCGAAGAAAACTGGTTCCGATAGGAAAAGATTAAAATTGTCTCGTAGGCTGTGTGCTTTGATAAAATAACACTGGTTAGGACTGCCGGGGGAGTAAATGCAAAAGAAAGTTAGGACGATCGCGGTGTCACGAGCAAATAACTGATTTTATGCAAAGGCTATACATTTTTTATCATAAATATCCACAAGATGGCACAGTTTCATAACAAATTATAGTCTTTGCAGGGGTTCAGATAAAGTCCGTATGCTCTATTCAATGAATAGAATATAAAATATCTGATTATTTTAAAGTTAGCCCGCTTGTTACTTATAGAACAAAAAATTTAAAGAAGTGCCAGCATTACTATATATCATAAAGATGAACTCTATGACAAAGCAACACTGGTGTAAGTTCATAACACAAGCATTATAGATCTACTTTTACCACTAATATATTGTATTCAGATCTTTAAGTTGCAAGAGTATGTATACAGTGCACCTATGCAGCTCAGGTATACGATCTTCCACTTCTCTTTTTTGGTACCTCATGGCTAATCATCTACAATTTTGTAGATTCATTATATTGACCATCTTTATTGATGACAGTGCAAAAAGCATAAAAAAAACATCACAAAGACAAAACATGTAAAAAAGATAATTAAGCAATACTACTGCGGTACTCTTGTCATGGTTCCATTATGCATCAAACCTATACAGCCTCTAGAGGCAACCTGTGCCATTAATCTTTCTGTACCATTAGTGTAGGGAAATGTAACATGGAGTTGACACGGGAATAATTTGGTCTTCCTATTGTGTCACTCCCTTGTATAGTCCTAAACAAAGTGCTAACCAAATGAAGGATAATGTGTCTGGGAATACTACTTTTATACATCCAGAGGATACTAAGTAGTCCAATCAGACATAGTTATACAGAATATAATGTATATAGGACTATATGCAAAAAGCGATCTCTAAAAGCACCATTTTCGGTCACATTGTGCAAATTCATTCTTTCAAATGTAGTGCACAACAATGAGAAAAGTAATTAAACAGATACAATTATAAAACTGCACTTATTACACTGAAATAATTCTAAGCCAACATGATTTCCTCATATGGTGTTAAACAAATCAAATTTGTATAAAAAGGCAATATTGACCAGCACAGTATAGCACTGCATTTAAAGCAGTGTGGACATACCTGATGTCTGACTTGGAAAAAAAAAAAAATCTATAAAATAATAAAAGATGGGGTGCATATTGTAATAAATCTGCATAACAGCATAACAAATAAAATGTCAAAGTCACACAGAAATGTAGCAAATATCCAGTTGCATATGTTCAGCCTACGAAGAAGGTTCAGAGGTGGCGTTCTACAAATCTGGAGACCGGTTATACGGGCTGCAGGAAAGCGTGCAGAGTTGCCATGATAGAAAAATTACAACAGTGTGCACTGCAGCGACCTTAAGTTGTGTTCAATACTACAATAATGTCCTCATGAGGCTCAAGAGGTCACCATTACACGAGCTAGTTGTGAGATATTTTGGAAATGTTCAACATCCGAGCCAGTCCTTTGTGATTTCACCCAACTTCACGATCTTCAAGCTGCTGTCTTCTAGTTTGAAATAGTGGTTTCCTTTGAAGAAGTAGCTGTAGTCTGTGAAAGACAAGCAGAATACACATTGTGTTTAAAACATTTACTAAGCTGAGAATTTTCTTTATTAAATTTGCTCGAGTCAAACAAACTACCACTACACCAGTGAAATAATCAAGCTTCTGTAGAAGCGTACAAGAATTAAAATACCCAATCAGAAGCCAAAGTCAAGCCTCGCGTTCTCTGAATTATGCTAAGGAGGAAGTACACAGAGGCGCCTCTGTAGAGGGTGAAAGACTTTCTTTATATAAATATGTTTGTTCATGGTGTGGGGAAGGGGCTATGTGACACTTACAGCACTGTCTGTATGTTAGGAGAGAAGTAATGAAAAAATCCCTGGTTGCTTGCCATAGGCAAAAATTTGCTAACCACCTCTGACCTCAAGTATACATGGCTGACAGTGAGAATCTCAAAAGATATTTACTGGTGGTCTCACATTAAAAATTCACCATTTACTTCTCACAGTGGCTGCAATGCACTTTGCACCAGCAGAAAAAGTAAGTGTCTACTAACCTGTGATATTCACTCACAAAAAATGTAATAATTCTGTCATTATAAAACCACTGATCACTCCCTGACTTCAGAAATACTCCCTATGGTCTATTTGCCTTCCTGACATTCTTTGTGTAGCCAACTCCTCTAAACACTTTTTTTTTTGTCTCGAAGGCGTCACTGTTTGCTCGTTTCTGGTATATGAGGAGTTTTACTGAAAAAGGCAGAGTGCCAGACTCACTGATAGAGCTGACTGGATTTTCCTGCAATTTTACCAGAAGGAATGCTGCTGTGCAGACAGTAATCACACACACACATAAAAACACTAGTGTCGTTATCAGTGCATAACAACAGTTGTGTGGCATATTCTTGGCATATTGGAGCCATGGCTCTAGAAGCGGTAGAGTCAGGAAGTTCCCCGTTTGCTCAGGACTCCAATATTTCAACAGCTATTGAAGGCTTTCTATATTATCTGGTACAAACATTCACGATTCCCAGAAAATAAGACCTTTTAACTTTGGGGAACCTGTGACTTTTCCTACCATAGTGAGGTTGATTCATATTTTCCAGTCAAATGTCTTGACATTCCTTTGGCATGGGCAGCCATGAAATGTGGCGCAATCAAACTTCTCCTCCTTAGTTTGAGCTGTTCTTTCTGTTTAGTACTAACTAGAATATGACAGTGTTCTAAAATGATATATTAAACCTTATACTCATATATTGTTTTCAGTGGAAAGAACTACACTGCTCTGCAACTAACAAAGTTGCAGGTGTAGCTTTTTATCCTTTTCCCTAAATACTGCCATATCTTGAAAGCTTGAACTCAGTTTTGCTTGGAAAATAGAGTACAGCAATGGCACAATGGTATGAATCGTACAGCAAATTTATTCACATACTAATAACTGTTCCTGCCATATTTTGGTCAAATTTACTTGTTAAAAGTCTTATTTTACCAATGCCATTAAGACTGAAGGCAGAGTCAATGCCATCTGGGATGCCATTCCAGGAATCCGCAATAAGTTTTGGGAAGCCAGAGTCCATTGTCTTGCTGGTCTCATCATATCTGTAAACACACAACAATGAAATCACATCTGAGGTTTTACATATGACATGTATTACATCAATAGCATAAACTTAGCACCAAACAACTCTTTGCTGTGCCAAAAATATGTAGTGTATCGACATTTTTATCAGAGGATGCCTTCAGAGCTTCAGTAGCTAATCTGACCATAAATTTCATAAACTGTTGTTCCTTTCTTGCATCATTTAGAGAAGAGAATGAAAGTAAAAGAAGTAGAGTAACAATCCAGAATTTTAACTAGGTCGCTCCCATACCCAAAGAATTTAAAAAGTTTTTTTATAATGCACAGTCCTTTTATCAAAGTACAGTTGCTGCTTTGCCGCTCTCCTTTGCTCTCTGTTTTAGCCTGTTAGAAATTGGGTGTGTGCACATCAGCCAGATAATGACTAATATCATTGCTATTTAATAATATAGGACATTAGTTAGGGCAAACTGTTCTGGCTGCATTGTTATTATTATTTACTCTCAGTTACTCAAGGTTTGTAGCTGTAAATGCACTAAAAAGTTAATTCACAATCGGACAGGGACTGTGGATATGACCAGCATGCTGTACCTGTTTGTTTAGGTCAAAGAGCCTGCATACCAGTGCAATATGCAGAATAGAAGTGAAGTAGCTATGATTTCACTTTTTTTTTCTAAAGACCCTCTGTTGTTGAATGACATTCGTTGGTTTGCATCTTATAAAGTGCATCAGAAACACATGATGGCACTTTCCCAGATAAAACAGACAGTTTGCAGCACTACAGCTTCATATGTGCAAAAACTACAAGCTGTTTAGGTCACATCAAACACTAACTCAGTCCAGATATAGCACACAACTGCAACAGTTTATGACCTCAATTGCAAGAGCTAGGTTGAGTCACATAGGGCATTTAATTACATTAAATGCAAATGTTTGCACAAACTTTAACTCTCCTTACCTCCAGAATTTGTCTCCAGCAAACAAGTAAGTCTTCCTGTTCTTCCTAAAGTTGAAGGCAGCGTCGATTTGCTGCAGGTCAGTGGGGAGGCCAAGGCTGGACAACCTTTTCGGGTAGCCGGTCTCCAACTGATCAGCTCTGTAAATCCAAATTTCATTGCCTGGGAGAGAAGAGTAAGTTAAAAAGAGAACTCACTTTTAGGATACATACAATATGTTATTCTAATGGAAATCACTAAACTTGCAAATCAACATTTTATCATTTATTCCTTTAACTCTATGAACCAATTTTGGAGTGAGATAATAAGTCAAGCATTTACCAAACCATCTTAATGTCTTTAGAGTTGATGGATATATCATGTAAGTCTCATCAGTATTCAGGAAAGTTGTCATATTTGTAAAATGCTGTGAATGTTTCACAAACCACTAATAAGTATGCTGGAAGAGTCCACGCTGCACTTAAGAGTGTTTGGCCAACATTCTGGTGCCTCCTAAAGTTTCAGGTAATAGAAATGGCTGACCATTAGGGGAAATGCATCCAAGTGGTAAAATGGGGAAGGCACATCTTTATTACTCATTAAAAGTAATGCATCTGTTTCTTTCATCACCTTATAAGTGCGGGGTTATATCAATATTAAAACAGATCTAAATATGCATTTTTCAAGGTTTCTTGTTTTCCTCAGAATACCTGCGAAGAAGACGGTTTTTTCCTCTGGATTTTCATAGGCAGCATCTATCTTGGCAGGCAAGTCGGGCCAGTAGGTGGCCACTAGCATTGGTCCATTGGGTTTGCTTCTAAAGTTGACTGACCTGAACAGGAACCTGCAGAGAGAGTGGGTGGATGAGCAATCATGAGTTAGACAGGCTAGGGAAGAAATAAGAGTGAAGAAGTAAGAGTGAAAGGAACAGAGGGGGCTGATGAGGAGGTGGGGAGAGAACGAGAGAGAAAAAGCATGTGTGTCTGTGTGTATGTGTATAAGAGATCGGGGTTTTAGTGCAAGTGCTTCGCTGGCCGAGCCAGCCACAATGGCCTGATTCATGAGCATCTGGTTCTCGTTAGGACTAAGGCTGCAGACGCCAGCGGAACAAGACCCATCTTGCCCGGATTTCCAATACACAGCTGCGCAACAATAGCAGCTTACCATACTCTTTTCCACTGACCTATTTTTTAGACAGACAAAGATTTGCTAATAACAAAGATGAGTTGTCATAATGATAAAGTGAAGATGAGAATAAAACTTTACAAACAAGCATAAATAGAAGTGCGCATACATAACACTTGCCCAAAGTCACATTTGTCAGGATGAAAGATGAGACATATTCCAGTCTGAACTAACCATCTACGAATGTCATTATTTTATTTGTGTTCTTGCGGATCAGTTTGCTGTTCATGCACTAACAATATCCAGAGGGTTTTCAGTCTGTGCCAGAGCTTTAATTTTATCCTTTCCTGCCTCTCTTTTCTTCCTGTATGCACTCAATAAAAGGAAAAACAAGATCTGCCTAGGGGTGGTAAGGGGAATACACGTACAGAAAATATTCAAGTGATTTTTCTAAAGCACTCCTGTTGTTTTAGATCTCTGAGTCTCTTTTATTCTTTTTTTACTTACCTGTATTTCCAGACAGTATTAACACAATTACTAATAATCCTAACATCTGAAGTAGATAATCCATAGATCTTGGATTTGTTCTTAACAAAGTCCTGTTTGAACTGTGTGAAAATACAGGTTGATGTTTATGACAATGAAACTGAGCTTTGTGAGAAATCTAAGTTTTCAACACATTGATTTAAATGCCTCAATGTACTGACCCACATTATAAGTTTGCCTAAAATGCATCGTGCATATAACAGAGCAAAAAAAAAGAAGAAAGAAAGAATTTCATAACTGAAGAAAAAGTAACAATAGTCTCTGTCAGGGAAGCTGGAAAATGTACACTTTTCCAAAGTATTTCTTTGAGAGTTATGATGGTAAAACAAAAAGTTTGGTTTGTGGGGTTTAATGCTACATCCTCTCAGGCATGGATTGTGGTGTACACATAAAAGGAAAAGATTCGACATTCACAAACCAGAAGACAAAGAATAAAGCAGACGGAGAACAGATCTTTATCATTTTTGAGTCTAAATTTGTTTAAAGAGCACAAAAAAAGTCAGAAAATAATGAAACATTCAAATGCAAAGTTCAGTCACAGGTATTTGGCAGTGTTTGTGAGGCCTATTGTATTTTTATACTGTCATTATCTTTAACTACTACCATTCAACAAAAGTGCTTCTATAAAACAGCAGTCTTTCTTAACAGTTTTTCACCAGCCTCTGCACAACAGTCACAACAATCTCCACTGGTTTTACGCTTCACAACAGACCTAACCAGCAGGTTGGCCAAACATTTTCTATAAGTCAGACTTTCTAAGTACCTTCTCCTTAAGCCTCGAGACAGACAGACCCACTTATATGCTGAGCTCAGGGAGTGCTGCAAGTATTACTCATTGCGTCACGTTAAGATTTGTCTCACAACATAAATATGCTGAGCTAACAGAATGATAGATTCCACTTTTACAGTGGGAGAGTCAAGTGAGCTTAGCCCCAGAGCCCAGAGGGTACAGCTCTTTCTGTAAAGCTATAAAACTTGGCGTGTACCAGAACTCTGCAGCATACAAGTCTGACATGCCCTTCAGGCAACTTATGAAGTCAGACCAACAGGCCTGCACTAAAACTTTACCGATCCCAGATATCAGTGAGATATACTGTTTGTTAACTACAGTAACTTCATAATACTCTGTCCTCGTTTTCCCACCCTGATTTTCAGAATAACTTTTAAACTTTGCTTGATTACATTTTCACATAGCAACCTAAAATTCATGTCATATTAAATTAAATGTGTTTGAAAACATCACGGAACACCTTAGATTGGTGCACACTGGTGCTAACAAAGCTGGCAAACAAGGCAAAACATGAGGAAAAAGTCTAAATATGCTATAGCTAAGCTAAATTTCAGTGTAACGTATGTATATGTAACTTTAAGCCACCTTAAACTGAACCAGTTTGCTCTGAATACCATCTCTCTGCAAAATGACAGTTTAATCATCTGTTACACTCCACCCAGGCAGGTGATGCTTAGCACTGTCGTCAACCTATCATTTAGACACAATGTCATGGCTTTATTTAAACAACAGTGACCTGAGAGCCAAGGTATGTCAGAAACTTGTGCTTGCCTTTACATTAATGTGACTGTGTGCATTTTCAGACTTCAACGATGCGTAAAGTGAAAATAAAATCTCTACTTTAAAAACACTGTCCCAACAGTTAAATAAGATATATAATGTTTCAGCTGGAAGAAAAAGATCATTTCAGCTGACTTGATGACCAACAACTGATCCAGAGTTTCATGGTTCACTGCACACTCCCTGCTAGAGCCACAGCAAGGTGAAAAATATTGTAACTCAGTGAAAAAAGCCAATCTAACTGACTCTTGAGTATTTTGCAGATGCATCTACTCGTAGCTGATTTCCAAATGATTGTGACAGGATATGCTGCTCTTAATGTTGAAATTACAGTGTTTGTGTCAACAATGTCAACAGCTAACCCATCATTTGTTTGTCCTAACAGTTCCTTTTTGTAACATGCCACTGGGGTAAGGTCTTTGTAACAACCTTCAGCTGTTGCAATGAAACTGTTCATCTTTCTACGGGAAGTACCCTGACTCACAAAGACTGTTGACCGAACCACAGGACTTTATGCAACTTCTTTTCTACAGAGTCAGCCAGTAGACACTTAGTAAACCTACATGACTTTGGATTCACTGGCGCCGGTGGAGAAGAGGAGTGTAGACTATGTTTATGAATGATGACTACTTTGGTTGTCACTGCGTGAGTAGAGGGATAGCTTGTTTTCAACTCTTACTAATTGTCATATCACAAAACAACCATTTACCCACAATCTTCAAGTGGCACAAGACTGTAAAAAGAGAAACCATAATTAACAAGAAACCTCATCTCAAACTGCTCATTGTTTGCAGGGATGTGATTGTGAAATCCAGTTGGTGCAGGCTGCTTTGTTTCAGTCACGCAAGACGATACAGCCTGAAGCAGGCAATTTCGTTTTCTTTATCACTCTTCGCACAGATCACAGACAGGAAATTTAACAGGACTTTGGCAGAGCTTTCAGTGTTCACAAACTCAGCCTTTACATCGCATTTAAGACTCAAAAGAGCAACTGGGAACATTACAGCTTGCATATCTAAAACACTTTGCCTGGGCTTTAGACTTTTCTTACATTGAAGTCTTTTTTTAAAAAAAAACCATACATCAAGCTGCTAACTGAGATGATTACCTGTCTTTGAAGAAGAATGTTTCTCCTCTGATCTGTGCTACAGCATCAAAGATCACTGGCTCATTACAGATATCCATTGGAGTGACAGGACCCTGGGTTGGAGGCAAAGGCTTGTCTGTTGGCACACCTGTTGTCAGATTTACCACAATATTTATTATTTAAAGGGGTCTGCAAATGATGCACTCACAACATAATCATTTTCCCAGTCACTTATTGGTATTTGACTATATGTGGCATTTTCTCTCACCATACAACTCCTGGATGCCTTTGATGTCATCATTGGAGAGCCTGAAGTCTTTAGTAAAAGTGTAAACAGGGGCCATCAGTGCGCCGGGGTCCTGAGAGTGCTCCAAACCAAGAGCATGACCAAATTCATGGGCTGCTACCAGGAACAGGCTGTAGCCTAGAAACAAGTTAGTTTAAACAAATCTCTATTATCTTTCCACAGTAAAAAAAAAAAAAGAAAAAAAAAAGAAAAAGACAGATTCAGTGTCTTCCAATCCATTGGCTCTTGGGAAAAAATATCCCCAAATACCACTGGCAAATTCTTTTACCTTGATCAGGACAGAAACCCCATTTGCGGTCATCATCGTAACTCTTGGTGGTAGCGCACCACATTTTGCCATCACTGCGTCCAGAGGTGGTGCAAGATTCGTAAGTGTCTCCCAGGAAGGTGAAAGGGAAGACACAGGGGCTTCCATCTGCATTGCCCCCCACTGTTGACATTGCTGGTAACAGCAACAAAATGCAAAACAATAAATGCAAAATATGTACTGAATTCAGTTGCTAATTATCTTATAAATTCACTATGCAAAGTGATTTTTTTTTTCTTTCCGGAAAAGTTTGGGTTATTATGAAATGAGTGCAGATGATGTTCAGAAATAGCGGGATGAAAGCAGCTGGCACAACACACACGACATCAATAACTAATCCACTAGGCACACAACCAAAATGCACCCACCCAAATTGATTTTCTTTCAAAGAGAGATCATTTTCAGTCTGGCAAGAGTGATTTTGTGTTAAAAAAGAGAGAGAGAGAGAGAAAGAAAGAAAAGAGTAAAAAAACAACAACAACATAATTTCTTATTCGGTACAAGTTCTCACACAGGCCTCTGCAGCAAAGCCTCATCCCTAATCAAATAAAACCAGATGAAAGCACCAACGGTAGTACCTCTCCCTGTATGCCTTTCTCCCTACCCCGGTACCTCAACCCTAAAACAAGTCCTACTGACAGAATGGAAAATAGGCCCTGCTACTGCACATTAAAATACTTTTATAGCTATTCAGCCCACCACGAGCATAACCAAAAACCACAGCTGCAGAATTCCTGTAGCCCAACATATGGCAAGGCACTATGCACTGCTCATCAAAAAAAAGCACAGCTAGTGAAATATTTATTTATTTAAGTGCTGTTGCATAATGAACACCGTGACCACTATGCACACCTAAGTGGACTTCAACTTGATGTGATTATCTTTCATTTGGCTATTTATTATGTGAATAAGAGACAACACATAACACCACCTACCAGTTTCAGGGCAAAAGCCATACGTTTTGTCGCGGTCATAATCCTCAGTAGTGGCACACCAGCGGTAGCCATCATCTCTGCCCTGAGTGGTGCATCCATCATACTTCTCCCCCTGAAAGTTGAAGGGGAATTTACATGGAGCCCCTTCTGCATTTCCACCCAGGGTGAAAAGTACTGCAAATCACAAAGCAAATGAAGTTATAGATGGCCTAATAAAATTAAAAACAGTATTTGTTTTTACATTCTTCTAATTAAAAACGAAATGCAATTGCGATACAAAACCAAAAAAATTTGAATTAAGAAGATAGGTACCACTGGAACTTTTTTTTTTTAACTTCAAAACTAAAGCTTAACAAAATAGAAGACTCCAGTATAAACAGGCCTTACTTGTGTTTTTTCACATAAAATGACTTTGAACGTGTATTTTGGCAGTTAGTTGTAATAGCGTCTGATCATGTTAGTACCATGGACAGCAACATAACAGAGATAAACAAAATGTTTGACAAAGCCTCATGTTGTAAAGTGGGTCAGTAACTTGGAGAAGAAATGTTCCATAATTCACTCTAAAACCCCCCCAAAACAAAACAAAAAAAAAAAAGCATTTTCCTGGCCAACCTACTTTCTTCATGTTCAAAATCAACAGAACAGCTTTGAGTATAGCTATGATGTGATATTAAGTATTACTTTACTAGTACTGAAAGACTAATTAAATGTTTTGTCTGGTTCAATAAGATCCAAGTAGGGCATATCACTCCATCTAAGGTCATGTGGGGCCACAAAAGTTTCAAAAGCAAAACGTGCAAACAGACATCGCAGCTGCATGTCAAACATACAGTATATGTTTTAACAATAAAGGGACCCACTGGGTAAGCTTACATTCATGAGGGCAGAAGCCATATTTGCCATCTTCGTCAAAGTTGTAAGTGGTGGAACACCATAGGAAACCGTCATCACGACCCTGAGGTGTGCAGCTGTTGTACTCAGTGCCCATGAACAGGAAAGGGAATTTACAAAACTCGCCATCAGCATTGCCAAATTTTGCCTTCACCACTGTAAAACAAAGAATGCATACATAGATACATACTTATGTATAGAAAGAGGTGAAGCTATATGAATATTCACTCTATGGTGCTTGATTTCATATGATGCTTTCTCAATTTACTATGAAACTTTGTAGCATTAATTTCACACATGTTTAGAAGGTAATTTTTGTAATAAGCAAGCTAACCAATAACATAGCAAGCTTCTCCTGGAAGTTAAAGCAAATGTTGTTGTCTAGAATTTGGAAAGCAGTTTCAAAGTAGGCTTTGAAAAATGTCCAACAAAACTGTATAATGCAGGGTACAAATGATTTGTATGTAACAGTATGAACAACAAACACATATTGAGAAAATAAAAGTTCATCCAAGAGATCCTCATCTGTTCATCTGTTTGAAACTAGCACCAAGAGAAATGGAAAGTAGGTTTATAGATTATTTTCACACAAATTAAATATCCAGACATAAGGATGTTAAAAAAGGGGAAGTATTTGGGAGTAAAACTATCTGGGTCAATGGATGCGAATACAAATGTGTGCAATAGAGATTTTTTTAAATTTAGCTTCCAGATGTCTGTAGTTTGAAATGATGTCAGGTGCCAGAAAAAGATGCTTGGAAAAGAGTATCTGAAAGTTATATTAGTTTCTACAATGTCAAATTCTCACCAGACAAAATTTTAAATGAACTTGTCTAAGCAAAAAATGAAGAACTAAATAAATGAAGAAATCGACACTGGTGGTTTTGCTGCATGCACTTTTTGTAACTAGCATTCTTTCATTACCTTGCCCCTCTCCAAGTGTCCACTGCTCATCATCATCAAAGTGAGAGTCTCCACCAATTCCTGGGCCTGGAGCAAAGGCATGAGCCAGGAGACCATCCTTGCCATCAAAGGGGTAACCATCTCCATGCTCTATTGATGACATCATTAACCAATCAAAACAGGTATACTGACTACTTAAGACATGATGTGACATTTGTTCATGTATGCAAAGATTTCTGTTTCTGAAGCAACAATTCCATGTCTTCTTCAGCGGCCGATTTTCGGTTGCGTTCCCCTGTAATTACTAGATTCTTTCTGAATACAGTCAGCTGTGACCAGACAGAATGTGGGTAAATATCAAGTGGTTATTTTAGCTGGAATGTTTGGAATGACTTGGGTTAATACCATAATCCCCACTGCCTTTAGAGAATTCCTAAAATACAGGATGGCTGGGGTGTAGAGTCACTTTGAAAAGAATGTTACTTTAAAAAGATGTATGTTTTTGCTCCTTCAGCATTAGTCTAGAACTCGTGAGCTTCTGTTTAAATATTGACTTGTGCTAATTATTATAGGAACATTCTTAGAATTTTATCCTGCAGCACAATCTCTTTATTCTATTACAAAGATGTGGCAGATCCAATAAAAGGAGTATTTTGAGGGCTTACAATATGCGTATTACTATAAAACAAACTGATACATTTCTTTATTAATTGTGATCCTCGTAAACCCACCTGAGTACAGATGTACAATAGTTTTCAAATAACAAATGGAATATCTACATAGCGTGATGTTTATACACATAGTATACCATTGCGGCCAAAATTAATCATGATGTCAGCTTCTCCATCCATGATGCGGGTGAAAGTGAGTGGCGTGACATCACTCCATACTTTGAAGGCCCTGAAGAAAGCATCATTTATGACTTCTTCATCCAGATCGGGAGTGTAACCCAGGATTCTACAAATTGAGTAGAACAAGACAAACAAGCATGATTTAGATTGTCCAATCAGGACAATCTGTGAGTGTTGCAAATTCTCCTTTCTTTACTGAACATCATGGAAAATAAAGAGGCCAATATGAGTAATCTGTAAAAGCGCCTCCTGAAACAATGTTCAGCCGCAAACCCATTTGTATGCCTGTCTACACAGTCCTTTTCCTGAAAACAGTCTAAGATCTCATAGTTGTTATTGTCTTTGGCTTCCAGTCTTTCTTATAAACACACAGGCAGAGAGGCTGGAATGATCAGAACACGCAAAACCGCTGATATAAATAAACTACATCCACATCATAGTAAACCTCAAACAGAATGAAAACAAAGGACCTGACACATACTGTGTAGGAATGTTGGTGTTAGCGAGACATAAAGATGCAAGCACTTCAGACTGTGGGGATGGGGGTAGTGTGGAATGGAGGTTGTGGAGAGGGTGGGGCCGGTTTTAGAGGGTCAGACAGGGGCAAATATTTCTCAGTATCAACAACTTTGATTTATGGGCAATTGTTAAAGCAACAGATTTTTAAAAAAGTGCTGTGCAGTAAATGGTTCCCTAAAGTGCAGCATGCCAAGTAACTCAAAAACTATTAGATCACACCCAGTGGTAATGCCATAACCATTTTGCAGGCCAAGCTGATTAAAACCTCCGCAATTGTTTGAGAACTAATTTGGAGTCACAGTGGATTGGCACTCACTCCCATTATCATGTGTGTTATTGTTAATTCTCTGACCTGTAGGTGACGTCCTTGTTCTGCCATTTGGGTTTTCTGTGGAAGAAGTTATAATTGGCCACATCTGGGACACCGCAGCGGGGTTTTTTCATGATCTCTACAGTTTTGGAATCAATCTCTCCAGTTTCTTGCAGAGAAAAAAACTTTTGCATTTTCTTCAGGGTATCCTTGAGAACCATAAGATTACATCTGTCTTGTGGGCATCCATAAAACTTGTTTAGATAATGCTAAAGTTTGGATAAAAACATAAAATAATAGGTTAGCGTTGTTAGGGTATCTTTATATAAAATTAGAACAATAAGAAATAAATAATGTGAAAACTACTCCTGTTCATTTCTGGTACTCCAGGGGTAAAAACAGTTCATTGCTGCCTGACCTACTTAGACATATTCTGAGGAAGGAAAAAAAGAAAAAGAAACTTACCAAAGCAACTTCTTTGTCTGTTCTGGGGGTATCGTCTCCGGGAAACCTGATAATAGGAGAAGGACGAGCATTTACTGTTTGGAACGCGATGAACTGAAGCAAAAACAATTTGAGAAGACTCCGACGACAACTGAATATCGTCGGAAAGCCCATTTTCTCGGGTTAACAGTATATCTTGTGCGGTAAGTGCCGTTCGCTCTGAGTTGCAGTCCTTTCAGCCCGTCAGCTTGTGTTGCTTCTGCTCCTCAGCAGGATTTTTTTTTTCTCCTTAACGGGACATCCTGCACCTCGGGTCTGCAAACTTTCTTAGTTCTGCTTGCACATGCACTTTTCCCCCGACGCCTTCTGCGCAGTCTCCAGGTTGGGAAAGAAATGGGGACGAACCAGCAAATCAAATGCTGAATGATTCATCGACTACAGTTCTTAGTCACCCGCTTTTACCAGAAAACGTCTACAAATAAATAAAAATGTTCTTTTTTTATTGTTTCCTTATCTTTTTTTTTTTAAAGAGTAGGATAATCATCTAGTGGAGAAATTAACCAATTTTGGGCTCTCGCCCAAGCTGACCAATTAAACCAATGAAAACCTTCCGCTTTTTAAGTGTGTATTTCTTAAATTAATATGTGCAGATTCCAAGATAAACTATAACCTGCATGACAAGAGGTTTCAGCACATTGTTTGACTTTTTTGTTTGTTTGGGGATGATCTTTATCATTTTTCTTTCCAAACTTAAAATCACCTATTTGTTTACTAAATTACGTTCTGTCAACCAATTCAGCCAATAACTTTATAATTGGTAGAAGTGGGCGGTACTCATATATTTTATCCGCCTCTAGCTCGACTTTTTTGGTACTTTTTTGCACTGCTCACTGCTGTCTGAGAGCACCACCACACCCCCCTTCTAACTTTCTGACTTCCAGCGACCGATTTTCTTTTCTATCCCTATTCATGAATTTCTAAATAACCACTCGCGTTGCGGTGGGTAGAGGGAGCGGGGGGGATCATTATACCGGATTAATTTGGAATTCACTGACGCAAAGCAGCTCTACGCTTCCGTACAAAGCTGCTGAGCGTCACCACACAATATATTACCTTGCCAGGAGAGAAAAACAGCGACACCCGATTGCAGAAAGGCCAGAAGTTATTGAAAGTGGTAGATTGACATCTGCTGGTAGGATGCGAAACTGGCCTCAATATTTGGAAGCTAAAAAGAGACCATATATGTATTCTACCCATGAAAACTAATAAGGAAAAAAACAAAAACAAAGGATGAGTGTGTGTGTGTGTGTGTGTGTGTTCGCGTGGGGGGCGATGTTCGCTAACGCTTACTTATCCTAGTATACATGTTATAGAAAATAAACACACAGTAAAATATGATAAATAAATATATTGCTGTTTACCATGAGTTGACTTTAAACCTCATCAGACATTTTACTTAACGACAGCAATCTGCAAATGAAAGATGTAGATATATATAATAGAACGCCTTGTAAATATACTATTCTTGGACTGTGCCTGGTCATAAGATTTGTAATATCATATATATATGTATATAAAAGGTTTACAAAATATTTTTGTGCAGTGGAAAATGTATCGTATAGAATCTTTCTTATGTAGTTTGGTGTATAACGCTTCGCTTCCCAAAGCACTGTAATGTACTATAATTTACACTAAGTGAACTAACCTACTTTAACTATTGAATAGTTACAGTGGTGATTGGTGCCCTCTAGTGGCTCACATATAACAAGTACCTGGTCTGTTTTGTGGCCCTTGGAGCCAGTGTTCTTTCCTGATTTGTAATCTACAGCACAGATTTAGGATTTACTCTAACTCTCTTTGACATCTCTTTGTTTCCGCTCTCATACTGGATTACTCTGAACAGCATATGAGAGCAGACTCTTTAATAGAGAGAGCTGAAGGACTTTTTTTGCAAAGAGATCTGACAGATGGATAGCTCACAAACAGGATTTTGTGGTATATCTAGCAAAGCAATTTCCCTTCCCTTTAGCCAGAGTACAGTTAATTTTTCATAGCCGGGGCTGCTGTTGGTGGTTGCAGAGTGAATTTAACATCCATTTGCCAACAATATCCAGGACCTGTCACTTTGGAGCAGGAGCTTTATTTCATGCACTGATACATGCTGCCATCTCCTCTAACTGACACACTGGCAGTGATCTCTCACAGAGCCGGGGAACAGAATGGCTACCTATTAAATGTACATGGGCCTGCCTCTCCAAATAGAAAATGCTGGTATGTGAAAAGTTGAGCCACAGCTACAGTAATTGAATGCCTTTGTGCATATGAATGCAATTTTGTCGGCAAAAGTGGCATAAAGAGATGGAGATGATAAGGTTTGATTTGCATGTAAATTGTTTTTCTCTCTCCCTCATTCTCTGCTGGATGCTTAAGCCTTTTCTAGATTTAAGCACCGCACATGTGTGTTTTGATGAAATGCAGTTGTTTTTATTTAAAGTGGGTATCTTGTTGCAGTTGATTGCAAGTGCATCTGTCCCATTTGTATTTGTTTGTGGCTGAGACAACTGATTTAACCATAATCACATTGGTAGGGCTTGCTTTACACTAACACAGATGATTTGTACTTCATTGTTTATATATACATGTGTGTCATTATATGTCATATATGTGTGTGTGTGTGTTTTCTCTCTTTCTAGCAATCTAATGCAAAAACGCAATATGCTTGTGCTGGTCCTACACCATACAAACTCATGCAATTAATTATGAGGATGAGCAGCCTTCTCCAACGTGCCAGTGAGGCCTCCTCTTGCTTCTGGGAATGGGACACTCTGGACATGAAGGCCAGTCAAATCATGGCTCTCCAGCTGGCTTTGGATCTTCAGCCCCACTGATTGACCCCCGTCCAGCTGAACAGACCGCAGACCTGGATGTCACCCTGGTCCTCTGGCTCTTGCAAGGACCCAGACAGATTCTCTGATGGGTCATCAAACCAAACTGCCTGTATGGCTGGCTAGCACCAAGGTCATGAATGACAAATATCACAGTCCCACTGCTCTCCTCTCACTCTAACTCAGAGCCACTCAAAGTGTTTGAGCGAGTTGTAATGTTCAGTACTTTTTGGTCTGGACTTGAATGCGTGGTGTGTAGTTAATAATGACACTGAGTGGTTTAGAATCAGTCCATTGGCATTGTTTGTTTTATGTGTTTTGCAGGGGTAATTAAGAAATGGTTGCTGAGTAAATGAAAACAGCAGTAGCCCTGTCAATAAATCTGTTTCAAGATAACTTAATTTGGCTAAGCGCTGTGTTACAGAATACTGCGACACATATCACTTGGTTTGAAACATTCTGATGATGAATTATTGAGCATAAATCCATTATCTTGAACATATTTTATTTATGAAAGCACCAAGACACTGGAGGACTTTAACACTGCGGGGTAATTATTGTTCCACATTGTGTCACCGCTCTTCTCTCAGATGCAACTGCCAGCGCAAACTGCAATGAATCAAAGAATTGCGACTTTTGATTGGCATTTTGTGTGTGCACAAGGCCCAAAGCGACATTAGCTGAATTGCTTTATTTAATGCTTTCTCCCTCATTCTGTCTCTCTTTTAGCACGCCTTGTAAACACTGATGCAATAATGCATTCCATTATACAGCGGAGAGGAGATGAGTGTCTCGCGTGGCTCTTCTCCATCTGAATAATAGGTCAACAGCTGTATTTAAAAAATTAATCACATTCTTGGCAGTTGCAAAGGTTAGCCGAGATGCAATATTGGAAGCTCAGATCAGCAGCAAATCTCTGCGGAGATGAGGAAGAGTTGCCTTTGATGAGTACAGCATGTAAATGATTTGTGTGTGTTTATGGGACACGGGGCTGGCCCTGCCTCACTCCAAGACAGCAGCGTCTGCACCACTCTGTGGCAGAAACTGGCAACAGCAGATGGAAACAAGCAAGTGAAGAGATGGCTGACCGTGCCACAACATTTCACAATTTGTTCTCTGTTTTACAGCAGAAAAGCTATCTCTCTACCTCTGTAGCTTAGTATCTATATGTTAACAAGTACATATAAATGATGTCTATCTGTAGTATATATAAAAGTTTAGGTTATAAGTTTCAAATAACAAACCTTAGACCAACTAAACAGCTTGTTGTTAATCCAGTTTCTTGGTCTTGACCTTGATCCAGTGTGATTTTTTTAAGAAATTCAAATATTGATGCCTCGCCTACATCAAAGACAAATTACTCTCAAAGATATCGTGAGGTACAAGGACATGCATATGAAATATAAATGTCTACCTTGGATTGCTTTTAGTTATTCTAAAATATTCACCGTGGTATTTTGGAGCGCCATGCCGATTGCTTGTTGTGCGCAGGCTGACATTTGGGGATGAATTTTTCAGTAAGGATCTGATTTGGCCGTCACAGTAAATGGATAGCCTTGAAAAGTCAGGAACATTGCTACCTGGATTGTTGGATGAAAATGAAATAGTGCATGATGCAAGTAACTGAAAGGAGTGTTGAAATGCTGCCATCTGTCTGGTGCTCTTGACAGTTCTGAGAGCTGTGCGGCACATTAGCTATTATGTAGTTTGCAAATGTCAGGTTTGGAAGCTTCTGCCTCTCTTAACATATAAATTAGTAAACGCTTTAGACAATTATAACTTTACCACAGGATTCCAGCCTCCAGAAACCATTTACCTGTAAATATTTCTGCCTATAATTTGAGTTCATAGATGAACACCACTTTTTATGCAAATAGTGATTTTTTTCTTTCCCTTGGAGTATAATTAGGAATGGAAAAAAACAATCCTATGTTAAGTAATTGTCCATTAGAACAAAATGAAAATAGTGTTTCCAAAACAACATCGCCCCTTTGGGAAATCAATTACTTCCTTTAACTCATTAAAGAAAGAATGCCATGAGGCCTGGCAACATCTTTCCTGGTTTCTGAGCATCTTTTTAGTGTATTGAATTGTCACACTGTATCATTAATTGCCAAAGAAGAACAGATTCGGTTTAATATTTTGTTTTATTGGGGAAATTTGACAGGAAAGTTGACAGGCCTTTATTTCAAGAAAGTGCAGTATGCTCTGGTAAGCAGCTTTAATCTAATTAGATGGCACACACAAAAACAGACTGTGTGAATTTAATTTGATGTGTATCTTGCAGCATGCTTCAACAACTGGACTTGATTTAACTTTGTTTTTTTTTTTGCTTTTTGTTTCTCCAAATTCAGTCATCAGTCACATGTAAAGTTGAAATAAATCCGAACAGTTAACTCACCAAACCTGCTTCCTGGAAGATAAGCATAATTCCTTTAAAGCTCAGTGGGTCATACATTATTATTGTTTGGCTGTACCATCGCAAATTCCAGACAAAACTGAATTTCCTTTTCTGTGTCAATAACAAACCCAATGTCACCTCTGAAGTCGGGGGGTGCGTGATTTGATAAAGGTTTTTTTTGTGCTTTTCCAGTTTGACCTCTCTCACCTTGTTAGGAAGAAAAGGTTGAAGTACTCTTTTCCCCTCTGGCAAGTACAAAAAAAGCTGAGTATCCTGTATGAACACAGTTTAACAAACACAGCTTTTTAATTCCTGGTTTTAAAAAGGGTATTAGGTGCATGCACTTTTGACAGATATTTGTAGATGTAGATGGTCAATACGTTCATTTTTAAAAGGCAAAAGATGTTGAAAGCCTGAGAGTTTTCTGTTATAAGGTGAGTCGGTTTCTGATGTTATCCTTGACATAATTTTGATTTATTATGAGTATTGCAAAAGGCCTTTGCTTTTCTATCCTGACATTAAGATTCCATATCTATCAACAGGGATGGCTTGTTTTACCATAAGGCCAGAGTGTAGCATGTATTGCATGAAAACAGCTTTGTTCTGAGATGTAGCTGTAGACTTGGGTGGATGTATGAGTCAGTGTTCCACCCGTGGAAGTCATGCCTCCTTCTATTGCTGCTACCTGTGATCTGAGTCACTTTTAGGACTGCGTCTGCAACCCACAGCCCCCCTGTGTTTTAACTACTGGATAGCATGCAAAGCACCATGTTTGTAGGATATTGAGAAAGACCTTTGACAGGAAGTGGAGCCCCACTGACCATTGGGGATCTGTGACCGTGGTTCTCTAAACTGGCATATCACATTTCTGTCTACATCCTCTTAAACAACAAACTCAGTAGTGTAATAACTAAATCTCAACAGGCAGTTTATTTATTTATTTTTTAACAACAACAACAAATTAGCAGCAGAAATCCAGTAATTCCTCAGTATATCCTGAGTGCATTGTGTTTGCAGCAATGAAATGTAAGCACAAATTAATCAGTGCAAACCAGAAAGATGGCTTACAATCAATTTATATAATACTCCCACATAAAAGATTTTTATTACAGGGAATCTTGGTAGGAGTTTGGCCTATAAAGAAATTAACTTTGTCTCTATGCTAAGTATACCAATGCATCAAGCCATTATCTCCGTGATAGATGAATCTTATTTGATATTACACAAGACAAATGTATTCATATGGCATATTTTTCTAATTTTTTCTGTCTGACCATCTGTGTGTGTTACATCTTACCGAGATTAATCTGCTGATCCTAGTGTGATAGAGGGCAGGTGGGTTTTTTTCTTTTTTCTTTTTTTCCCCTAATGCACAATAGTAAGCAAGAGCTGATACATACATACATACATACATACATACATATATAAAAAACACCCAGCACGCCCCTACGGGCGGTTTATCCTTCAAGCTCGGGTCCTCTACCAGAGGCCTGGGAGCTTGAGGGTCCTGTGCAGTATCTTAGCTGTTCCCAGGACTGCACTCTTCTGGACAGAGATCTCCGATGTTGTTCCCGGGATCTGCTGGAGCCACTCGCCTAGCTTGGGAGTCACCGCACCTAGTGCTCCGATTACCACGGGGACCACCGTTACCTTCACCCTCCACATCCTCTCGAGCTCTTCTCTGAGCCCTTGGTATTTCTCCAGCTTCTCGTGTTCCTTCTTCCTGATATTGCTGTCATTCGGAACTGCTACATCGATCACTACGGCCGTCTTCTTCTGTTTGTCTACCACCACTATGTCCGGTTGGTTAGCCACCACCATTTTGTCCGTCTGCATCTGGAAGTCCCACAGGATCTTAGCTCGGTCATTCTCCATCACCCTTGGGGGCATCTCCCATTTTGACCTTGGGACTTCCAGGTTATACTCGGCACAGATGTTCCTGTACACTATGCAGGCCACTTGGTTATGGCGCTCCATGTATGCCTTGCCTGCTAGCATCTTGCACCCTGCTGTTATGTGCTGGATTGTCTCTGGGGCATCTTTACACAGCCTGCACCTGGGGTCTTGCCTGGTGTGATAGACCCCAGCCTCTATGGATCTTGTACTCAGAGCTTGTTCTTGTGCTGCCATGATTAGTGCCTCTGTGCTGTCTTTCAGTCCAGCTTTGTCCAGCCACTGGTAGGATTTCTGGATATCAGCCACCTCCTCTATCTGCCGGTGGTACATACCGTGCAGGGGCCTGTCCTTCCATGATGGTTCCTCGCCTTCCTCCTCTTTCTTGGGTTTCTGCTGCCTGAGATATTCACTGAGCACGCTGTCAGTTGGGGCCATCTTCGTGATGTATTCATGGATGTTTCTTGTCTCATCCTGGACTGTGGTGCTGACACTCACCAGTCCCCGGCCCCCTTCCTTCCGCTTAGCGTACAGCCTCAGGGTGCTGGACTTGGGGTGAAACCCTCCATGCATGGTAAGGAGCTTTCTTGTCTTTATGTCAGTGGCTTCTATCTCCTCCTTTGGCCAGCCTATTACCCCAGCAGGGTACCTGATCACGGGCAGGGCGTAGGTGTTGATGGCCCGGATCTTGTTCTTACCGTTCAGCTGACTCCTCAGGACTTGCCTGACCCTCTGCAGGTACTTGGTGGTTGCAGCTTTCCTAGCGGCCTCTTCATGGTTCCCATTCGCTTGCGGGATCCCCAGGTACTTGTAACTGTCCTCTATGTCTGCAATGTTGCCTTCTGGTAGTTCAATCCCTTCAGTTCTGACTACCTTCCCTCTCTTTGTTACCATCCGACTACACTTCTCCAGTCCGAACGACATTCCAATGTCATTGCTGTATAGCCTGGTAGTGTGTATCAGTGAATCGATGTCTCGTTCACTCTTGGCATACAGCTTGATGTCATCCATGTACAGGAGGTGGCTGACAACCGCTCCGTTTCGTAGTCGGTATCCGTAGCCAGTCTTGTTAATGATCTCACTGAGGGGGTTAAGGCCTATGCAGAACAGCAGTGGGGACAGAGCATCTCCTTGGTAGATCCCGCACTTGATGGTGACTTGTGCTATGGGCTTGGAGTTGGCCTCTAGTGTTGTACGCCACATCCCCATTGAGTTCCTGATGAAGGCTCTTAGGGTTCTGTTGATCTTATATAGTTCTAGGCATTCCAGTATCCAGCTGTGGGGCATTGAGTCATAGGCCTTCTTGTAATCAATCCAGGCTGTGCACAGGTTGGTCAGTCTGGTCTTGCAGTCTCGGCTGACTGTTCTGTCTACCAGTAGCTGGTGTTTTGCGCCTCTGGTATTCTTGCCAATCCCTTTCTGTGTCCTGCTCATGTATTGACCCATGTGCCTGTTCATCTTAGCCAATATGATGCCTGACAGGAGCTTCCATGTAGTACTGAGGCAGGTTATTGGTCGGTAGTTGGATGGGACCGGTTCCTTCTTGGGGTCCTTGGGGATCAGGACCGTCCGACCTTCGGTTAGCCATTCCGGGTGTCTCTCGTTAACTAGCAGCTGGTTCATTTGTGCTGCCAGACGTTCGTGGAGTGCAGTCAGCTTCTTCAGCCAGTAGGCATGAACCATGTCGGGCCCTGGTGCTGTCCAACTCTTCATACTGGAGACCCTTTCTTGGATATCTGCCACTGTGATGGTTACTGGACCCTGTTCAGGGAGGTTGCTGTGGTCTGCCCTCAGATCCACTAGCCACTGAGCATTGCCGTTATGGGTTGCGTCCTTCTCCCATATGCTCTTCCAGTATTGCTCCGTCTCCAGCCTTGGTGGTGCTGTTCTCTTATTGTTCCCTTGCCACTGAGAGTACACCTTTGCTGGTTCTGTGGAGAACAGCTGGTTTATTCTCCTGCCTTCTATCTCTCTGGTGTACCTCCTCAAGCGGCTGGCCAAGGCTGTGAGTCTTTGCTTGGCAGTTTCCAAGGCCTCAGGTACGGACAGCTTGCAGCTTGCTAACAAGCTGATCTACACTACGGCAGTGATCAGTGAGATGCTTGGCTACAATATATATATATACATATATATATATATATATATATATATATATATATATATATATATATATATATGAACATAATCCACAACATTATATATTACACATTATATTTCTGATATTTGCAATTTCTTAGAGACAGTAATTTTCACATCGGGCCATATGAGGGAGACCTTATTTCACTTCTCTGTATTTCATTTGTTCATGTCAATATGAGCATTTAGAATACGCAAAAATGGATAGACTGTGACCAGAAAGGTGATGTGTCAATATCAGTGCAATATGAATTAGTACTTTCTGTTCTTGGATCACTATACTACAGTTTTCCTTGATTCCTTTGATGCAATTCTCACATCATGAATGTCACTCTAATCACTCTTGCAGTAGTCAGAATACTCAAAACAGTTAAGGCAAATTTCCTAACAAAAGCTCCCAAAAAAGACTTAAGTGCAAAAGTCTTTATTCACATATGTCAAAACACTCAAAGTCAGTCAATCACTTGAACTCTGAACCAATGAATAAAAACCTTTTAACCACCGTTTTAAGACTTTGACACCAAGTGGTTATAAGCGTTTATCAAAACCTTTCTCATTTTGGAAAGAGAACTGAAAAATGTAGGCCTAATGTAGGGTAAAACATGGACAGATGCAAAAATGAAATATTATTTGAAAGATTAAAAAATTGCTTGAATCGAGAAAAGGCCAATGATACATGTGAAACTGCAGCACAAAACAGACAAAGCCACTCCGCTGGGGATCGCTCCTGTCAGCTAAGAACAGGAAACTGAGACCACAATTCATACAGAAAAGCAAAATGATACATGTGTAACTTTGTGATGCTATCTCCTTTTTCTTTCAGCTGCTCCCTTTAGGTGTCGCTACAGCGCATCAGCCTCCATCTCACCCTATCCCTAACTCTTCTGTCACACCAACGCTCTTCTTGTCTTCCATCACTACGTCTGTGAACTTTTTCTGTAGTCTTGCTCTTTTCCCCCTGGCAGCTCCATCTTCAACATCCTTTGTACAACATCCCTCCTCTGCACATATCCAAACCATCTCAGCCTTGTCTCTGTAACTTTGTCTTCAAACTGCTCAACCTGAGCTGTCACTCTGATATGATTTCTAGTGCTTTTCTAATTTCTGATGCTATCCCTCCTGGTCACTCTTAGTGACAATCTAAGCAGCTTTAGTTCTGTCTTCTCCAGCTTGGCCTTTTGTCTTTTTGTGAATGTGAAGGTCTCACTACTTTCACTCTTCCTGCTGTCCTTGTATTGCAAATGACCCCTGGTACTATCAGAAAACGGAGAACAAAAAGAAAAAATAACCTTAGAGCATAGCATAGACTCCTGTATAGTACAGCACACTCACAACATGGTACAGTATATGATTATGTGTAATTAGCAGTGCCATGACATGTACCTGTGATACAAGGCTGAGAGTGTTGGTTTTATTTCTTTGAGCTAAACTTCTTTCTATTTGTTTTCAAATAAATGGCCATTTCACTATTGCCACAGAGCATGTGTGACTGACCTTACTATTTCATACCTACTTGATAACAGTTTTAATTGGTTTAACTGAAAACACTTATGTAGTGCTGGACAGCATTAAGGTAAGTGAAAAGAGCTAATGTGGATGGGGAAATGTGCTCCTGATGTAGGAACTACATTAAGAATGGTGAGAACGACGATGATGTGAGAACTGCATCAAAGCAACTGAGAAAAACTGAGATACAAATACTGTGAGATATTGCTTATATTGTAAATGGGTCCAAAATGTATGAAGTAAACATAACTTTGCATTAAATAAGATTTCAAACTAATGACTGAGAGTTTACTTGATCAAATCGACTAACAGGTTATTTTTTCATTAACATACTTTTTTTCAAGTTTAAGGCAACTTCTAGATTTATGGGCAAAGATGCTAATTTCACTTACCCTCTTTTTTCATCTCATATGCTTTTTACTTAAGTGGCTTGAAGTCAGGCAATGATTTACACCTAGCTCACCATTCAGCTTGTTACAGCCACTGTCTTACATGTGCCCTCCTAAATTCACTTATGTAGAACACTTGTCTTTCCCAAGGCGTTAGACAGGACGAGCGGATACACACACAGATTGCAAACTAGTGTTAATGATCGGCCTGTCAGGGAGAATCTGTATTACTTAATCTTGCGGTCCTGCTGTACATGATCAAAGCAATGCAAATGCAATGCTGTATTGATTTCTACAGCATCCCTATTCTCATGCTTATATCACTCCTTTTACTGCTACTCAGTTTCCATTCACATCTCTAATCCCTGGACTGCTGTCATTAAAACAACCTGGAACACCAAAGATGGACTTTTCCATGTTTCTGATTTCTTGTTATTATTGAAGGCAGTTTGCTATCCTAATGTTACAAAAAATGCAAGTGATGATATTTTTTTTCTTTTTAATTCTGGAAGAATGATGAGCTAACAATCTCTATAACATATAGCATTTGTGTGTAATCAGATTTTTTTCTTTTAAATCTGTATATCTCATTGCAGATTTGAAACATGTCAATTGAAGATCAGGGGATTAAAGAGGATGCAGAGCTGTAGCAGATGGTTTTTCTATGATGTGTCCTATATGCCAATCCCATCACAATATCCATTTACATATCTAATTTATCATAAGAAAGAAAGAAAGAATATGCAATTATAGTCAAATACTGCTAATGATGCAGTTTTGGTCAAGAAAATTTAATTTGGTTACATTTCACTGTTACTACTGCTTGACAGCACTGAAACCAATTTAAGGTCCTATTCTTGATATGTGATCAGCCTGTGTAAACTCTCTGTCACAGTGAGACATGGTGATTAAGACAGCCGGTGGGAAATGAAAATGAATTCCTTCAGCTCTGGAGAGGCGTTGTATGGAATTTTCACAGGTCAGCCTCCAGGCGCCTTGTGTTTGCAAAGTAATTCATCCAACACATTATCCCACTAATGATATATATCAAGAATTATGAATTGGGATGTTTCCTCATACTAGACTTTGAATGATATTTAGGTAAAAGACCAAAGGATAATTTTCCCCTTTAAAATGTACCACATGCTGTTGTTGTATAGTTGAAATTCAGTCTTTGCTTTGCATGACATAGAGAGGTATAGTGTAGACTTGGCAGCTGCCATTCTTATAAAACATGGTGCACTTAAACAGCTGTGTTTTTTATGTGCTCTTTGCTTATATTGCTTATATTTGGTGTTTATATTTTGCAATTTACTATATCTTTTTAAAACCAACAGAAAAAAACATGAATATTAGCATAAATATCGCTATCATTAATCTGTTATGCAAAGGTTGTTTGCAGAAGGACGCTTGCTTGCCTCTCAAGCAGATATGCAGCAACACTGCAGTTCATTTATAATCATGTGTATAGCTTTTTGGCCACCAAGTCACAAATCACTAGATAGATAGATTCCTGCTGTGGCTGAAAGTAATACAAAGACAACAAATCAAAATATTTAAACTTGCCAGAAAACCGAAACAGCCAAATAACTTAAATCACTTGAGCAGTTGTAGGGTTGGGTAGCAATTGATCGCTATCAGGGACTCCTCCAAAAGTTTTCCAACTAAATACTAATTTAAAAAATGACAGATGTGTGTAAACAAAACTAAAACTTGCAAACAACAGAACAATTTAGGTTGCACAGCATTTACCATTTACAGCACTTTTTATTCATACCAAATGTCTTAAAGTCAGGTTTATTTCACCCTTTTTACCACTGGTGGGGAAATTAGATTAATTCTCTTTAAAAGAGAACGACTTTATTTTATCAGAGGTTTCAAACAAAACAGAAGAGAATAATGCAGCACAAGGTATTATGTAATATTGTTCTTTATTGGGCCTGTGTGACTAGAGGCCTGGAATATTTTCAGAACAGTTATCTACTCTACTAACACTCAAACAGTGGCTGTACTATAGTGTGTGGATGGCACCCTTCAGTTTTCTAATTGATGACCACTGGGTACAGTCTGACGGAAACAGTGTGCTGGAAAATACACAAGAGGAAACCACTGCCAAGACAGATTTTCTATCAAATTGCTCTTTGAACCTCAAGCTTGAGAGATGCTGACAAACTTAGACTCGGCAAGGCAGCATAGCACAGCGCCCCTCACCTTCCTTCCTCTATCCAATCTCTAAGACCTTGTGGAATACACAAAGTCAACACTGGAATCTAACGAAAGGAAATATCCTGCTGTTTTTCCTCACAAATGTGCGCAATCTCTGGCACACTGTGATTCAGTCTTAACACTAAATGGAAACAGTGTTGTTTCTTTTCTTTCACGCCACCATCTAGCAGCAAAACAGCATGTCAGACCACTTTCCTCTGGATAATTTCAGACATGAGAGGCCCATTTCAGCCCTCTCTTTTGCCCCTTTGCCTGTGCAGCCTGGCCTTCATTAGGCCACCTTATTGGTTGCACATGGTCAAAGTGTACTGTGTGTTATCCACATGCAAGAGGTGCTGAGGAAATTGCTGAGTCTTCCGTCACGAGACAGGTCCTGAAGGTGATTTCCTTGGCTTACTTTGTACGCGTGGCTTGGCGTCAGACCGGTGGCGTGGGGAATAATGGGGCTTAGATTGAGCAGGATCTAAAGCCTAGCAGGTCCACATGCCGAACAGAAAACCGATATCTACATTGGGCCAGAAATGTAACCCCAAGGGATCTCTGATGCCATCCTATGGGAGATTAGCTTTGCCTTGTAGGCTTCCTTTCTTAATTCACTAAACTAATAATGTTCTCACAGAGAGAGAGAGAGAAAAAAACAAGATTACAGTCTCAGACACTGGCTACTGTAAAGATTACATGTGGCGGGGTAATTCACACTTACAGGAATGCAGAGTTTTGGCTTTCACCTTGAAATAAAAGTTAGAAAGGTCGAAATAGGACAAAACTGTTTAAATCTTAGTCACCTTTTTGAGTAAAAGAAATAACATGGTGTAGTGGTTTGGCACTTAATTGTCGTGTATAACCAATGCAGTAACCATCTCTGTTATGATAAGTAACCAATGTTACCAAAGTGTCCATGTAGTGCAAAGTTAGTGGAAAGAATGCACAATAGGTCAGATGTAGATTAGTATGGTTTACATGTTACTGACTGACCTTCTTGTTTACTGCAGTAGTTGCGTTGACAGTCCAGTTGTCGCTGCTATTCTCTGAAGGTGCTTAATGTACTCAGCTGTTCAGCTTATTTAGTGGTAAGACAATTTTTTTCCATTATGTGTGCTGATCACATTAAGACTTGAAAAAAAAAAAACATACCATATTTTACTATAATGCACATAACAAGGCATCTCAAGGCACAGGTTTAACCACACATGTACACAGGCTATATTATTATATATTTAGATGTCTTTCTGCGTGTGTGCTCTTGTGCCCTGGGTAAAGATGAAAACTTTTTTTGGACTTGTAACCCCACTTCCCCTGCCGGTAATCACCCTGGAGCCCTGTAATCCCTGGCGCATGCAGATGCCGCCAGGGGAATATTACTGTTCATAATATTAATCTTCTCTCAAATTCCTTTCTGTTACCAAGATGAGGGGCCTCATGCACCATGTTCTTACGGGTATTAAGTGTGCTACAAGAGATTCATCGAGAGGTAGATTCTGACTCGTCAGGGATCAAGCCCAGCCTGAGGTCGTATCGCTGCTTTAAGGAACACCCACGAGCACGCAAAACCCATCTCCATATTCTCATAAACAGCCTGACATGAAAGACGCTGTGCCACAGCAGGGACTCAAATCCACACCCAACCTACATGAATCATGTCAGCCTGATCCAGAGCAGGGTTAAAGCCTCTTTAAGGTGCTGGGTCCCTGGGTGTGATACCTGACTTAGCGGCAGGTAAACCCCCGTGCCACAGAGCTGAGGAGAGTTCATTGTTTCCATCAGCTGATCAAAGGCATGGCAATGCACCGCCACCGCACACTTCTAAAACCACAGGAACAGAAATGAATAGGAAGCTGCCAGATGGATTTGAACCACTTTCCCATTCAGCTGCTGTTCATCATCCTGTACCTGGAATTTGGCATTGTAACATTTGTTGTACATAGCTTAGCACCAGGGTGGATTTGTGGCTTTTCAAATTGCCTCAGCACAACAATGTAATCATACTAAGCCTGAGGGAATTTATTATTTAAAAAAATGCAAGGCTAATGACGACAATTACTTTAATTACAGTGTTGCTGTCTTTGAGGTGTGCATACAGATAATATTTAGCTAGTATGAGCTATTAGGCACTCTGATGACCCTTTTCCCAAATGATTAATTTGCTTTTCTCATTTCTATGCTGATGATGTGCATCATCACATGATGATATATTTTTAAGAAGCACACAGGAGTTGAGAAGCCAGTCTTGCATATGAAAGCTTCATAGTGCACTTTGTGTTGATTAGTGAATGCTTCTCTTTAAACTCTCCCTGTGATGTCTGAGCAGGTGTGGAATTGGATGCAGCCCACTGTGTCACCGGGAGTATTTATGCAATCAAGAAGCAAGCAGGCAGAGGTGCGGTGGTGCCAGTGGCGTGTGAAATCTGCAGGCAAGATTGACACTTGGATGACGGATACCTGTAAAATACATTCACGCCTCGGAGAAGGGAGGATTATTTGTCTAGAGTTCTACAAAACACTCAGTGACACTACTGAGGATTCCATCCTCCCCCTACAGTATAAGACAAGAAACTGTCTGAAGCTAGAATGAGTTAAAATGAAGAGAAAGGCTTCCACCACGCCATTGAGATCTTTTTGATGTCTGCGAAATGCACATTCAATTGTAAAGGCAGCGCTGCATGTAAAACTGTTTGCTCAGTTCCCCGAGCAGAACAGCCAAACTGAAAACTTGTAATGGAAAGTCATTCTCTTGAAACACTGAGCCTTTGCATGCCAGGTGTTTATGCACTGCCTTTACGGGAGATTGGGTGGAAATCTACATTATTTCTACATTAGGTATCTTGATGGCTATCCTGTAGAGAAGAGAAAAGAAAGATGGAGGACTTTGTAATGCAGCATATTGATCAATGTTAGCTGTGTTTCTGTATCGTTCTTCTGTCAGTGTTGTTGGGTGTTATGACCCTCAGCTTCCCTCTACAGGATAATTAGTCGCTATAAACTGTTCTAAGGTCACCTTGCGATGGGCTGGCTATCCCTGTGGAGGTGACACTGTCAGGGTGTTACCTGGCAAATGCAGACTCGTATCTTAACCTTGACCAAAGAAAATGTATTTTCTAGTATTTAAAGATTTCCAATGAGGCCTGAGGCTATAAGGCCTCTGGGATTTTACAATCCAACCCCCCCCCCCGCTTATAGTGCTGCCTGCCCTGTTAACTATCAGTATAAATGCAGACCACCAGCCATGCATTAAGTGCATAATTATTCCATTTCCAAGATAAATCTGGTGTATAGTGTCATATCCATCACTGCTGTCACATCGTACATGGAGAGTAGGGCACTAAATGAAAGTCTTTTTTGCTCATATGCACTTCTATATAGTCATCAATTTTGAGCAGTCTATTCATTGTTTGGTGTGACAGACATGAGCTAATAATGAATGATCAAGCTATGCCCCTCAAACAAGAACAGCCACTATAAGTATCCACAGGCACTAAGCAAAAAAAAGGGGGTTGAGGGGTGTCATTCCACAACACAAACAGAGCTAGATAGGCAATGGTCTTCCACATTAGCTCTTATTTTTTTCAAGGTTGCTGTTCTGGCAATGAGGACATTGTCAGAAATTTGTAGCGATCAATATTTGTGAGTATGTCTGATCAAGAGAAGGACCAATATACAAGTGTTAACAAAGGGCCTAGGCCATTGCAACGTGGGTTTACAGCTTGTATACACTCGGATATGATGCGAAAACAGTGGTTCAGTCTTCAGATGGTGCTCAAAGAAGAGCTCTGATCCTTGTCCCTGCCTTGTTTCACACTAAATAACATTGCTTGTTCACTCAGGACGGACATGGAAAAGAGATTTAGGGCTTGACCATGGATTGATGTTTTTTTCCCGTTTATTATGTGTCATCGCGTTTAACATGGGATTAGACATGTAACTGCTGAAATAAAGCTGAAGGAAGGATTCAACGCTGATTGGAAGCAAAGAAGGTTATGTGATGTACATAACAAGAATATTTGGGCAATATTGGGGTTATTTTGAAATGCTTAGTTGATAACAGCAATCCAAAAGCCACTGAAATCACATTACTTTTCACTGGGAGCTTTGATGTGGACATACTCTGTACAGTCTGACATTCAAGGGTGGAGAATGAAAATAATCACTGTTGCTTACAATATATAAAAAATGCAAAGGAAATAAACTGCAAGACTTTATAAATATGCTTTTAAGATATCTGGAATTTCAGTTTAACCCGCTATGATTTAACAACAGCTGAACACATCATCATATCTGATATAACAAATGTGAAACAACCTTTTGTTAGTGGGTATTAGTCTTTCTCAAAATGGGTATTTGAAGTATCCAACATAGTTGAGGGGGTGTATGTACCATGTATTATGGATATTAGTTTAGAATAATGTTGGCTGCCCTACAGAATTTCACAATAGATAGTCCAAATGCTATTTCTGGCTCCCCAAAGATATGTCAAGTGTTACATGCCTGACTGCCCATGTTGCATTTTCAGTAATTGATTCTTTTCAGTGATTTTAAAATTCTGTGGCGCCTGCTGGCATTGCATGTTTAAAAGGGGTGCAGGCATGTCACGCATGACTTCCTTCTACAGATATGCTGCTTTCTTGCAATTCAATCCAGCCTTTCTCCACCTACATACCTGCTCTCACCTTTTGAAAAACTGAAGGTTTTTTTTTTGTGGTTTTGGTTTTGTTTGCTTGTCCTACAGTTAGAAAAGTCATTTGTGATATATATTTTAAATATAAAAAAAAAATTGATAATAAAATTATGAATGCAGCTTTAGATATTTGCAGTAAAAAAAATCACTGGAGATAAAGAATGACTGCATTCTGACTCTGTATGTAGCTCCAGACACACTGACTGCACTCACTTCACTGTTTTATGTAGCTCTTGTCTGTAAATAAAACTGAAAAGTAGATTTTTCAAGATTATATAGTTTATTTGATTTGATTTTATACTTAGGCTTGTCTTGATTCAATTCAATTTTAATATGGACAGGTAGTTACAAAATGCATACATACAAATTTAATCTGTGGACTGCATAAAACAAACAGAGTGTTTCAAATGTATAACAAAGCAGAAAGAACATATAGCCTTTTGGTATAGCATTCATGAAATACTTGAAAAAGAGGTTCCAAATATGTTTTAATGTGCAATAATTTATGTATGTTTATTTTTGTTTCCAGTGGTTCTGTCAATATACCCTAATCCACATTACATTCTATTCAGATGTGGTCTGTGATTTTTAGATAAACCCGTTGCAGACCAAATATTGGAATAATATACACATAATAATATACCAACAAAAAAAAAAGACACATCAAATGTGGTACAGCCCTGCTATACACAGCCTGTATCTGTAGTGCGTTGGTAAACAACAGAAAAGTTATTTTAGAAATGAAGCAATTAAGCACATCCAAAATGAACACAACCCCCTTGTAAACCAGCACATGGCAATGTCATTTGCATGTCTTTGAATAACTAATCTCTGAGGGGAGTTCCCTCAGATGGAATTCTCAATGCCATGCGCTCTTTGTTTTAAACAAAGCAAACAAACAAACAAAAGCGTCCTGGGTCCAGAGTTACTTCAACTGCCCTCCCATTCGCCATCCCACCTCTCTCTCTGTTACTCTCTCTCTCTTCCTATCTCCTTATCTCTCTTTCCATCCATTCCTCTCTCTGTTGCCAGATGACCAACCATAAAGGAAAAAAGCAACCAGAGACGAACTTCGTGAATTATAGTTCAAAAAAGAAGAAAGAAGCATTTTAAGCTGAGGCAGACTTCTCTTTTTTGGGATGGGGTGAGGGGTGCTTAATGAGACTCACCATCTATCATGGTCAGAGCATTTCTATTCATCCAGCTGATTGGGGACATGACAAATGAATGTGGGAATAAACGGAGTGTCAGGCTGAGGAGGGAGATGGATGTTCCCTCAGTAGGGAGGAGCAGGACAAGTACAGTTAACACTGGCAAGTGGCCAAAGCTTCTGGGCTCTATGTCCCTCCACTCATCACCCCAGGGGCAATAATCAGGAATTTCCTTCTTCTGGTCCTTCTGTCACCCTTCCTTTCCCTATTTATTAGTAAATGAACACCATGTCACACTGACACCTTCATACTTACCACCACATGTCTCAAATATCCAACCTCACCTTCTTGACCTGAAGTATCTGGATGTCAGTCAAATTAAAATTTGAATGTATTCAAACATGCATAAAGGCTTATTTTAAGAGATTTCTTTTTACAGCTTTCGTGGAGCGATGGTGCAATGTAGCAAGAATGTACAATGAATGTTAGGAGTTGTACTAGTTGTTGTCTGGATGTAATTATAAAACGGACACAGTGAACATAAGCCGAGCCCTAACAGTGAATTGATTAAAGACAGTTTAGCACAATGCTGTGTTTTATTCTGCCCCACTGTGCTCTCGGCAGGAGCTGGAGGGGCACTGTGCCCATTGATGTGTAAAGCAGAATGAGCAGTGCAAAGGGTTGTTGAGTTCACACTGAATTAGACACCATTAGAAAGTGTTTGACTGACATACAGTAAGCCCCTGCGTCTTCAGACATTATTAGCAAATTCACTTTGATCCTATTATACTGCAGACAATTGTTATTCTAGAAATGAAGAAAAAATAATAACGTCATAAAGATTAATGCACCTCTACACCTCATTCTTCCATTAGCCCATTTTTGCATAGACCCGGCTCTCATATAAATTTGAATTGGTTTTTCAGTGATTGGAGTGCCTCATCTCGCTGGCTAAACAAAGAATTTCCACCGGATCCATTGAGATGAAGTTAGATTATGCATTACTGTGATATCCAATTTAATAACTCTGATTTCCTTTTATTGTTTTTTCTGTTTGCATTGTATTCCTTTAAGTGACTTAACCAGACTGGATGACGGGCTGGCTCAGACAGGAGCTGTGCAGCTTTGCCTACCAAAGACATACACATAGTTCACAGCATTGACTGAGAGCATTAATAAATGCTGGCTCTCTTCAGTGAGGGTAACAAAAAGTTGAATTCATGGTTCAGCTGACTTAGACGAACAGAATAAATGTGATTAAATTAATTACAGAGATGATCACTATCTGTCTTGGCGCAAATGGATTCAACAATTCCGAAGATTATAGTCAGTTTACTTTCTGTTAATCATATTTAATACCATTCCATCTCAGAGCTGTCACTCCGTATTGCCTTTTTTCTGCATTGTGAAAAATAAAGAGTTTAAATATATATAAAAGTATTTTGCAATACACACTGTATGTATGCATGCTTGTTGTTTTTTTTTAAAAATGACAAGTGGGTAATCTTCGCACATGAAGATCTCACAGCTCCACTTTTCTCAAAGCAAACATGTCAATGGTGTCATTTCGAATTTGAAGAATTATAGTGATTGAGCTGCATAAACAACCTGCAGAGGAAGTTAGATTCACTGTCACATCCAGACACTTTAGTTTGGGAAACAAAGAGAGTGGAAAAAGGGATTGTGATCGCAGCTCCGTGGCATATTGGAACAAAAGCCCAACCTGAATGATTTATCTTTTTCCCCTCTTTGAAGCAGAGAAATGCTGTCTCCCCACTGCCTCTGTTTGAGTTGCGCTGGTGGAGTACCTGGGGAGGGCAGCACTATGCAAGACAGTAGTCTGTGAAGCTCTTGTCCCCATATTTAGTCTATGCACAGAAAGTACATCCAAAAGGGAAAGGGAGTACAGCAGTTTTGGCCTGAGGCTATCTTGTGTTGGGCTCCCTGAGCGTGAACAAAGTGCGTGAGACATTTTCGAAACACAGATGCATTTTGTTACAGAAGAAAAGAATAGATGAGAAGTAATGGCAAGTCATGAAAATTAAAAAAAGGAGAGCTCTGATACATACCGTGTTACAGCAAGCTCCCAAGGTGATTACATTCTATTGGAAAAAACCAACACAATGCTCGTTTTGGCTTGCCAGCATTAAAGCCAAAAGGCAGCGTTGAATAAGGCCATTTGATATAAATCTGTCAGTTGACACCCCCTCTGGTACCTTACAATGCATGATGTAAGTAAAGGGTTCTTGAGTACTTAGATTCCACCCTTGTAATCCTGCCTGTATCCACATCTAAAGTTTGTATTTATTTATTTTTCTGAAAAAAAAGTTCCCTAATTATTATTATTATTATTATTATTATTATTATTATCATTATTTTATTATTATTATTATTATTCATTTTTATTTTTTTTATTTTACAAGGGATATGATGTTCTGAAGACATCTGTTATGTTATTAATTTCACATAAATCTTAAGCTTCTCTGTGCTTGAAATGAGGCTTCATTCAAGCTGAATTAATGAAACATGATTGTAAGTCCCTCACGTAGAAGAGGCTGTCATACAATATTGAGCTGCTTATAATCACTGTGTAATCTCACTGTCTGCCAAGGGAGGGCAGCGCAAAATCCTGCCATAAAACAATATCTTGAGGAGATCAGAAGCCTTTTTTTGTATCTGGCAGTGGAGGCAAGGGGTTTGCAGTGAAGGAGAAAAGATGACTCACTTGTCCTTAGCTGAGAAAAATTGTCGCTTTATGGCAGAACCACTGTGCTATACACTTTTCTAAATGTTTCGATCACACTTCTGCATGCTGTCTTAAATATATGCAACACTGTAAGCATTTGTGCACCTGCAACTGAGTGTTCTTGGCAATGCAAAGAAAGGCTCTCCCACCTCATGCATGAAACAGACATAAAGATGACCACTTAGACTGACAGCACAAGTAAATCTCGTGCTAGCTGGTGCATGCCACAAATCATATTTACCATGAGAAAAAGCAGCGGTAGGTTCTTACTTTTTTGCTGTGTTAGTGTCTACATCTCCATCAGAACCCTTTTCCTGCTTTAAGGGTGTTACTTTGTCTGTGTCACATGTTATCGCTCGAGTACAGGTGTTTGGGGAAGAATGCTTTACTGATGATTTCAGGTGTTTTGGTGTTTCTAACGTCAGGTGTGAGGAAAGTAACAGCCATAGCACTCTATCAGACAGGCAGCCCCTGTTGCCAGGGGTCATCAAGCAAGTCACACTGGATGACTGGTCTTTCACTGGGACATTTTTGTCACATCATGTAGTGTTTGTCACACTTCTGCTGCAGTGCCATTGCACTACTTGGCAAGAAGAACTTGTTACACACCTGCCCTGCAACTGACAAGCTTCCAAAATAGAGTCATTTTGTAAATCGTTTTGCAGTGCCAAAACCAAACATGGCGTTCATACTGAGTTAATACCCAGTGACGTATAATGTACTTCATCAAGTACATCAGTCGAGGGAATGCTGGGCTTTATCTGCAAGCTCAATCTAACACCGCTGCTCCAAACCAGCCTAATTATTTTATATGCAAAGCAACACAAGAGGAGTGAGTGACACAAAAACACAGTTGAAATTGGGATAGACCTCATCATTGTTTGGCTGCGCCCACGACTTAATTAAAATTCGCAAGGAGCCTGGCTCCTTTGTTCCCTCTGTATTGCAGCATTGTTCATCAGGAGTGAGCAGGAGTACAAATAATCGAGTGCAAACACTTCCTCCGGTGAAGCTAGCCCTTTCTCTAGAGGTTTACCCTACTTTACTTTTCAAACTGACAGAAATGGGTTGTCTCAAATCTGCCATGGCATCACTTCATTAAAGAAGTAGCCTGATTTAAAACAAACAAACAATACACCCGCCTGCCCGCCCGCCCCAGCCCCTAAAATCAGGCACATGCACACTTGCCACCCCAACCATCCAAAATGTGTCACATCCCAAGCAATCTGTAATTTTGGACTCTAGGGGTTAATTGCCTGCCATGGCATCAAAGGAGAGTTTTGATGTGCTTTTTGAGGCCTGTCTTTAGCCAAGCTAGGGAGTAGAAGTGAGAGAGGAGGGAAAAGAGGAAGGGATGTGGTGAGAGCAGAAGGAGAGGAGGGCACATGAGATTTCACTCGCGGCATAGCAGCGCAGGCGTCTCCTCAGGTAATCCTGCCTCTCAAAGGCATTATTGAATTTTCTTGTTTTTCTTCTTCTCTTTGTCAAGGCAGGGAGGAGAGAATGTGTGCACAGGGAGAAATGGGGAGGGGGGTTAAACAGAGTGAGCCTGACTTCTGAAGGGTCTGCAGCGGGTGCTTGATTCTCATTCACCTCTGCAGATCCACGTCAAAACACAGCCAGACCTTTTAAGGCGCCTGGCTTTGAAGTGAGAGGAGAGCCTCAAATCCACGCTCACCGCCACATATGCCCAGTCTGAAAAATTAGCAGCCATGTGCCTCCCCCTGCCCCTTTGAAGTTTGGTGGACCGCTCTTCTATCCATGTTCTAACAGAGAAATCAGAAGGTATGCAGCCTGACTCCCAGATTAAGGATAATGATCGTGCTGGATGGTAGCACAGGCAAAGTGCCTCGTCTCAGGCTTTTGTTCAGTCAGACCATGAAACCCTCTACCTTGTTAACACTGTTTACCTAACTCTTCAGAAAAGCTGTGCAAAGTTGAAACAACTAGTAAAACAATCAGTTGTGACAAAACCCTTTTGTGATCTGCTTGACAAGGATTTAAAGAGGTGCAAGTGAATCAAACCATCAGCTGTGCACAACTAAGAAGTTCACCAGTTTTCGCTTCTTTATTAATAAAGCCTGTAAGGAACGGATCCTGCCTGATAGCCAGATGTTATTTATAACCAGTAAACAAGAATTAGTCATGACTAACCCGACTGATATAAAGTTACTTCAAATTGAATCAAACGTGCTGCACAAGGCCAGCATAAAAGGGCAGAGTATTTGCCCTGAGGGACAGTAGTGTAAAAAAAGAGCAAGGGTGTAAAGAGACTGGAGAAAGCTCCTGTAAGCCCTTTGAAAAAAAGATGTAACACAAAAAAGGATTTAAGGCAGTTCTACACATAAATCATAGTCCCCAAAACAGAATTTCTAGATGTTGCTTCATCGCGGTTAACCTACTTTGTAAAAAGTAATTATAAAAACAATATGCATTCTCTTTACATAATGCAGACCTTCTCTTGTTGCAAGGAGACCCTTCAAGAGAGCATTATTAACCACACAATGTGCTGAACCTGCTTATCCTATTGTAATCTGACCTGATTGGAAGGGTTTGATTAAAAGTGAAGGGGGCCACACGCCTCCTAATCCCCGCTGAGCAACGCTGCATGACCCTGTCTAACCTCCTCAATTGCCATAAGGCTCCCTCCTGTCAAGACAGCTCAATGCACAGTACCAGACGGTGGAGTATGCTGTGAAGGAGTTTAGGGCCACTAATCCCCAAGCTTGTCTTGTCCCTTTCCCCTCTTGGGCTCATCCATGAGACTTTCTCTCCTCACGAGAAGATTTGCCCGATTACTGCTATTTTGGTTCTGGAAAGTGAAATAGCCCACCGGGGCTGTGTAAACACTGCGGCTTAGTGCTAACCATCATAAGAGAGGCTTCGAGAACAGTCCCTATACTTCTAAGGCAAGCATATGGGAATAGGCTGTGCTAAAGCCTTGCTTAGTGACACATCTTGTTGTCAGAGGGTTTGTCTAAACAGGTATCACAGCTGTAAGCTGTCGTATCATTGCACATCATCAGCATCCTCTGAACTTACTGTCATCGCATCATCCACCCTGTTCGTGAGGAAGCGTCGGTATCAGGGTTTTTTAGAGAGAAACATCATTTTCGTGTCAGTCACAGACGAATAACATCTGGGTTTTACTGCAACTGTGTGTGTTCAAACAAATGTGCTTTTAGGTAAAACCCTATCCTCAAAGGCATTTTAAGGTGCCTCGATTGCAGTGAGCATCCAAAGTCATTCCTAAAACCTCTGCAACTCGTCTCAGTTTGGCATCTGACTGTAGTGATTGAAATTTTCAGGTAAAGATGTTTTTGTGTGTATACAAGCTGAGGGGATCAGCTTGCTGTCAGTGTCAGTCACACAGGGTTTACTGTAGGTGAGCTGAAAAAAAATTATGTGCAAGTATATATGGTATTACTTGGTGTGTGTGTATGTGTGTGTGTGTGTGTGTGTGTTTGGAGGTAGCATAGAGGTGCTGGTTTTCTGTAGGCAGCTTGCCACATGGCTCTGATCAGACACTGTTGTGAAGTGGCTGGCTGCTGGGTAGATCTGGTTCAGGTGTCAAAAAGAGAAGGGAAGAAAGATTAATGGCCTCTCGTAAATGAAGGCCTTCTTCCAGTTGCTTCAGTCCTGCCTATCAGGGGGAAGACTGCTAACTGACAGGTGATTGTTTGGGACAGGTAGAGTGAATTTTTTTAAGGGTGCTCCACCAATTGGTTTGGTGTGTCCGATGCAGGGGTCACATCGTGATGGAGTGGCAAGGACGGCAACCTGCCGTTGGTTTGCCTCTTTCAACAGCTCCCTCATTCATAGCCATCTCAAGAGGCCAGCTGCAGATGAAAAAAGCTTGGTAGATGGGTCTGTGGGTCTCAACACTCAGTAGCTCTCTTTGTCAAATGAAAATATGACAAAAAAGTTTTCTTTTTTAATTGAAGAACACATATTTTGTGGGGGTTTTCTTAAAAAAAGCTAGTTTGTTGAAAAATCTGTGCAAAAGCAGAAAAATATTAACAAAATACTTTTTCTTACATTTGAAGGTATATACATCCATGATGTATACACTCTAAACTTCCTGATAGGTCGCCCTGGAAACATAAACTATTACCTTTTTTAGGGGTGTAATAATGCATCTTATGTTGGTCACTGTAATTTCGTCAAATTTACTTATTTGTAAGCTTAGTTATTTTTTCTTTTTTAAATCCTGTTCTCAGGAGAGCGCTTATTAGCAGGTAAAATGTGAAAGTTTTCCAGGTTTGGGAGTGCTCCTTTGGCAAATAAGTGAAAAAATAAATAATGCCGTTTAAAGCTAAATTAATGTATTATTTTGTGCCTGCCCATGCCTCTTGGGTGTATAAGGAGGCAACAATGAAAAAAACAAAACAAGCATTGCCAGACACCTAAATGAATATTCAGTGTGTTTCAGTTAGATTTAATTAGAGAAAGCTACTCTGGGACATTTTCTTTTTCATTGGTTTTGGTGTCAGGTAGACATGTCCGACTTTCATAGGAATATGTGAGATTCACATGGATTGTTTTACTCAAAAACCCCAAAATAGTCATATTACCTTACAAATTGGTACTGAATTAAGCACTCAAGTAGTCTTTTGTGCTGCTCGATCCAAGCACAACCACCAAGGTTGTTTATTGTCACGTCAACTATCTTCCTCTCCCTGATAGGCTTACTTTTTTTTTTAAGTCTTTTAGCCTGTCATCACCATAGTTATAGACCTTTATTGCAGAAACATGTTGACAAATGGTCCTTTGTGAACTTTGATATTAGCAACATTTATTCAGTAACAAAGCAGTTACTTGAGCTGGCTCTCTGGGCTTGCTTTCTATTCAGACTAGTGATCAGTTGTCTGGAAGCCAATGGCCCCTGGGCTGCTAGCCCACCCATGACGGGAGCTCCTTCAAGGAACTTATTTATAATTGCAACTGAGAAAAGGTTTCCTAAAAGCATTTTTCGCTTTAATGAAGTTTACTGGCATCGGTAGGCTGGTGGCTTGCCAAAAGGTTTTAGTATTCTTTAGTAATGTGTTAATATGATTTGTCTTGGCAACAAGCAAAAAAGTGAAATTGGCACATAGAGTAGCCATGAGCCAGAATCCCAATGCCAAATTTGTCATCCATGTTTTTACTTTGAGGTGGGGTTGGAGGAAAAAATGTAATTAAGGCCATTGTTGCGGTTCTCTGTGGGGGAGCATTTGCTTTGGCTAAGCCTTGTAATAATAAATGATATCCTCTTTGGCCTGGTTTACTCTCTGTCCTTGCTGTCAAAATTGGATTTGTTCCCCACACACCTGCATGATGCAAAATAATCTTTGACCTGAATTGTCGTCACCTGCATTTGCTGCTCAGAGCAATGCTTTTCCCGTTCATTTAGCCCATTTACTTAAAAGCCTGCCATCTCATAAGTGACCGTGCTAACACGATGATCACAAAAAAGGACCGCCCTGCCTGCAGAGAGGCTGAGCGATCCCATCAGCATTGAGTTACCTGGCTGCCTCCCACTCACTGTACCTGTTGAAAAAGACATTACTTCAGCTGTATACTGAGGCTGAGGAGGGTGGGATGATCCCTGAGGATTCGGTCGATGGTGTGAAGGCTCCTCCAGGCCTGAGTGCTCTCTCTCAGTGCGTGTCTTGCCTGACCTGGCCAGTTGGGCCCAACACAGACCAGGCTTTCATGACGCCCAGCCCTGCTGCTCGAGCTCCTAATAAAGCTAACATTTGATCCCCTTGAATTTCTAAATCGTTCTCCTTTCGAATCCCTTTTAACTCTGCCCGTGTTTTTCCACTTTGTTCTGAATGGAGGGTCAGGTTTCCACTCTGATGCACTGTTTTGTGAACTGTGTATCGCCATATATGTGCTTAGTACTCTGTCAACAAGAATTATAGTTCAGAGATTGAATCATTTTAAATTGTTGCTGTAAAGATGATATTCTTTCAATTTCGTTATGAACTTGATGGGGGACTAAATGTATATTTGTTTGTGAGAGACAGCAAGATAAAACATAGGCATGCATCACATGCAAAAAATCTGCCTTCTATTTTTGGTTAAATTAAAAGACTGCATCCATGTTCATATTCCTAATACACAGATAAAATGCTTATTCTATTATAACTTTTATATGCTGTAACATGAATATTTAACCACCATCTACCATATTATTGCATAGAAGAATGCATGCCATGTTATAGGTAAATATCTAATTGGACATTTACAATTAGAGAGGTTTACTTGTCTAAAATTTGCAATGTTAAAAATGAAAAAAGGGTGAAAACAGATATATGGACTTCATCAGCCAATAAAATTACAAGGTTACTTTCAAAACCTAATTATTTTCTGATGTAATGGGGAAAGTAAACCTATAAATTTTCCCGGCTGCTTCAGGGCAGGGTCTTCTCCCTACAATCCCTCTTTAACTCCTAAAGATGGTGTTTAGGGAAATTACACCCCAGGCAGCAGGCGTTCCCAGGCTTTGTTAATTGAGAGCCCCTCATTGCTGCCGTGTGCAAGGTTTCTACTGTGAACTTTATTTTAGTAATTATTGCTTTAAATATTCAACTTAACACTAAATTATTGTAACACCAGTCTGTAATCAAGCAGACTGAAATAAATAGTATCAACCCAGTGTTTTAAATTATAGCTCTTAGATTCAGTAGAGTTTAACTTAGATTAGGTTCAAACATTCACACCTTGGTGCCACAGAACCTGAGTATAATGTTCATGTTGCTACTACTCAGATATCCACTGATCTGTCACTATAGTGCAAAGAATATGTGGAGACATTTAGATGACAAGATTTGACTGGATATTGATCTTTTGTTATATTATTTCCTTTTGTATTATGTATTGCATCATCAGAGTATGTCTAATGATAATTTTACTAATTTACTGCACACCACAATATCTTCTCTTTGTATCATAATGAATGATACAGCATCAAAATCTCCCAAGACGTATAACAGCAAGATATGTTTATGATGCAGTAACAAAGCATCAGTGATTGTGAGGGATAAAAGGAGGAAGTGTAGACGGGTGGTGATGTTAGGATGGTGGGATGGAGTGGAACAAAGGGTTGTGGTGAATCAATATGTTTTTAAAAAACAACTTAAAAATTGTGTGTAAACAGCAAAACTGATTTTGCATCTGTCGAAAGTAGTTGTCAACCTAACCATGTTTTCCACCTAAGAATGACTGATTATTTTGTATTGTGTTGTATGATGATAGATATAATGCATGTGTGGGTATAGAACATGGTAGTGCATTGTTTTGTATCACATCAAATCATATTATATATATCAACATATGGAAAAAACAGTGGAAAAAACTAATTTTGCTTCTTAAAACGCAGCTCAAAATCCACAGCATGTTACAAAAGGGAACTTGGATTTAGATAAAGTGCAAATAGACCAATTCAAATAACTGATGCTTGAGCGAATCTAGCATACAACATCAACTTATTTACAATGGATGTTAGTGTTTTGAAAGAGTAAAATTATTGGCCTCCCATTGTGTTTTCTGCATGGTCCTTTGCTTTTTTTCACATTTTCTGCAGCTTTTACTCTGCTGTCCAAACGTCAGGGGAGCATTAACTTGGGCCCTGCTCACTCAGATCACAGAGAAAGTATTTCCTGACATGTGTTGGTGCCCTGGCCTGTAGCAGCGCCTGGCTTTGTGTGTGTGCCCATGGCACTCATCAGAACAGGGGGAAATGAAAGAGCTCTTATGCTGGTGCCAGTCACAGATGCCCTGCACCACCACCCGCCCACGTCACCGCCTGCTCTGTCTGCATTCCCCTCTGACACTGTCCGGACTGGGCCCTGTGCAGACCTGCAGGTGGCCCCATTAGCAGGGAAAGTATGTCAGTGGAACTGCCCAGAGAGTGTGAATGGAGCCGGCTGTTCCCAGATTCTGGCTTCTTCAGAAAACTGATAGGAAGTAGGGCCTAACGGTTCATTCCAAAAAACATGGACATATCAGATTCTACAATTGGTTAATTATTGCAGCAACTTTCAGGTGTAGGTTATAAAATTCACCAGCACAAGCTTTTTGCACAGATATGAAAATGTGATATCACAAGTGCCACACTGAGGAAAATATTGTGTATTTTAATATGTACTTTTTTGGTCAGTTTTTGGTCAAATGGAGTGGATGTTGTAGTAAGTAAGGGAGGAAGAGGGCCCATGGGAAAGGGCCTCCTGTGTATGCACTGTGCAGCAAACCATCCAGACTCCAGCCTAGCCAGATTCAGGCCCAGCCTCACAGCTATCTGTTCCACAACCTGACATCAAAGTGTTGTTGCTGGCAAATACACCCGGGCTCCGGCACAGCCTCACTCCAGCAGCTGCTGAGCAGGAACAGCCCCAGCATGCCTTGTTGAAGTTGGGGAAAGGAGCTGAAAGATTCATGGGCTGGATGTGTCATTAACTCACTGCATGATTGATGTACCACATGACTAATAATGTCACAGCTCAAAAGGAGACAAGAAAAAGGCAAATATTTTCAAACACAGTTTCTTGTACATTTTCACTCTGCCAGACAAACTGCAAGAGAGCCCTCTGCCCGTCACTCTTCTGCAACTCTTTCTTTTCTTGTGAGCTCTCGATTACTTGTTTGGCACTGGGGAAGGGAGAGGGTGATGAAATTATTGACATAATTTTAGATCCCAGTGTGGCTGTGTGGGTGGCCTTATAGCTACTGTAGCATTTTGAAATTAGAATTTATATAATTATCCATCAGTCTTTGGTAGAAACATGTTCTGTCCAGGATCTAGACTCTAGCCTTTCAAAGCATATAGAAAAAAAAAATCTTAAAAATGTTGTAAATATTGAAAGCAATTCTAGAGTAAACAAAGAAACACTTCATCTGTTCAGGTTTTAAAGACAATCACAAACCACTGACAGTCAGCAACTTCAGTGTAAAAGGGCATAATTGCCTTTCAAAAACTGTGTGTGACATTTCATGCTGCTGGCTGGTACATTCTGTCCAGTTGATCTAATTTATTTCCCTTTTCAATAAAGGGCCTCCTGAGGCAAGGTGGTGCACAGAGACAGACATGTGAGCCTTTGGCCGTCTGTGAGTGTCTGCTCATTAATTAGGCCAGGGAATTCCACCGGCCCATGTTCTTAGGGGGAGCAAAAGGTACCAGATGGACTGTGGGAGGGGTGTTAAGATAAGAAAAACAAAATGGACAGAAAAGGGGAGAGGTAGGCAAGCCTGAGTAAGAGAAACAACACACATTCACACCCACACACAAACAATTACTACCATGTCATTATTGTCATCCCCAACCTCCCCCAGCCTTGCACCATTCTGACTCCTGAAGCATTTGGACCATATGACCTAAAATAATTACGAATTAAATGCGGTAAAGTGTTATCAAACAACTATCGAACCGAATTTGTGCTCTCTTTTAGAAAAAAAGGGTATAATCTGCCATAAAGCCAGCTAGGCTGTGTTTGACCCATAAATACCCTGTTTGCATTTTGCCACAGTAAATCCTCCACCCTCTCCTTGTAAAAGCCAAGTCAAAGAAGCTTAAGAAAAGATAGAGTAATGAATTTGTCGCTCATGAATACAGTTAATGTTGTTTTTTCACGTTTCATATGTTACTTGATTTGATTTTCTGTTGTTGTTATTTCAGCACTTAATCTTTTGAGATTGGTACTCTCCAGGGAGAGTGTATCTCATCCAGGCTGATAGACAATGAAATCACCCCCAGACTTGTCTCTTTGAGCAAATACAAATATGTTTACTATTTTGCTATGTGAGATTTTAACCCTTCTAGTTGTTTTTGAAAACATATGAATGTCCAAAAGACAAAACAGATTTCACTATCTAAGAATAATATTTTGAAACTTGAATGAAAAGCTACTCAACAATTTACTAAACCTCCGTTTCATTAAAAAAAAAAAAAAAAACCCCACACACATTACGTAGATGAGCTCAATAGCTGGAGATCCAGGGAGATGATGCTGTTCATCTGCACACTACGTCCAGATGAAAAGAATTCGCTTTTGGGGATTTCCTTACCTGGATGACTGAGCATGCATCAAGACAATAGTGAGCAATACTGACATAACTACATGATGCCCAACCACCTTCAACAACAGGTCCCTCTACTCAGCTGAGGATAAAGATTGCAGCCAGACTCAAGATAGTCACACAACTGGAGTTCGCTGATAATCAGACCACTACCACTAAAATCCTCAGTATCACTGAAACCAACGAGCCCATAAATGACACTGCCACTGTAATCTTAGATACACATATAAAAACAAACAACTATCAAAATGAATTTGTGGCCATCATGGAGAAGAAGGCTGGAAGCCAAAATCAGGGGATCATGGAAGGATGTTGTTGGCTAACAGGTGCAAAACGATGTCATGAGAGACAAGTCCTGGATGGATAAGAAGTACAACATAATGTCCATAATTGAGGCTCTAGAAACTACAAAACAAAGGCTCACAGTATTAGGCTTAAGTGATATACCAGAGAAGTGGAGGTGAAGAGAACTAATGGCCTGTTCTCCGATGGCCCATACATAGTGTACTCTCAGATGCTAGGGAACAGTAGTACGAGAGCAGACCCACATAAAAGTGAGACTGGGCAAAACATCTGGGAGAAAGAGGTGTCGCACAACACCAACACCAAGTGCCTGGTGGACCCAAAAGCAGATTACAGCAACATCCCAGAACAAGAACCCGTTAACATCACAAAAGCAGACATCATAATAATATAAGTCTCAAGAATGAAGAGCTGGACAGCACTAGCACCTGATATAATCTATGCTTACTGGCTAAAGAAGCTAACAGCAGGGACTTATGTGGACTGGCTAACATAGGACAAAATATTCCTGATCATGAGGGATCTCCACAAGGGTATGACATCATCTTACTACTGGCCAATTATCTTCCTCTCAGAAATACAGAAACTCGTCTTAGCAAACATAATAACCTACCAACCAGCCTGATTAAGCACATGTGTAAACATATGACAGCAGTTCAAGTTGCAACTGAAAATAATGGCAGACGGTTGAAGCACTAGTTTTTGGTTGACAGAGCAGTATACTGGGACTCTGAGACCAGTCAGATAAACCTGAGCACCACCTGAATTGACTATAAGTAAGCCTGCCACTCAGTCCCCCATAAATGGATACTCGAGTATTTGGCACTATACAAAGCTAACAGCATACGAATAACATTCATCAGGAACTCAGTGGGACTATGATGGACAACACTAGGGGCCAACTCCATGTCACAGTCAATTACAATCTGTGCTGTTCTGCATAGACCTCAAGCCACAAGCCAGCTATCACTAAGAACTGATGCATATATCTTTTCAGGAGTGTATTGAACATCATTCTCCTCCTGTACATGGATAACATCAAGCAGTATGCCAGAAGTGAGCAAGATAATGAGTTACTGATCCACATCAACAGAATTTATGATGTAGACAAATAAGTGTAGACAAATGGTTACAAAGGAAGGAAGGTCAGAAGCAAGATAGCTGGCATACAGGATAGCTAGTAGTGTCTGGTGTCCTAGTATCTGAGTATCCAAGAGGATAATGTAAACCATGATGACGATGGAAGGCCCTTGGACAGCCAAGGAAAATACCTCGAGAAGGTAAGCCAGCTGATGAGAAGATAGTTCAGCATTAGGAATAAAATCTGAGCTATCAATACATACATTCTACCGGTCATCGGATACCCAGCTGGCCACAGGAGGTGATAGATCCTATTGCTGTCAAGACATGAAAACTCCTCACAGTTCATGGAGGTCTCCACCCAAAGTCCAACACCCTGAAGCAACTGAAAGACGCAGGGCAAGAATTAGTGAGTCAGGAAGAAATACAGAGCATCCATGAATACATCAGTAAGATTCCACTTGAGATGAGTTGCTTCAAGAGTCCCTGAAGCAGACGAAGATAGTTGGTGATGAGGAACAGTTTAAGGAACTATCACAAAAGACCAAGTCCCTGCAAAGGGTGTACCACTGACAGATAGATGAAATGACTGACATCGAGGCATTCTACCAGTGGCTAGAAAAGGCTGGCTTTATCGTTTTATGTATCTTTTTATAGAGAAATGGGTTGTTATGAAAATATGGAGGACCAAAATATTCAAATTTGAAAAATGGAGAGGCTGAGGATGATGGCTTAGAGTCAACAAAAGACACAGAGAGAGCCAGGAAAAAAAACTGCAGATAGATAAGAGTCACACTGAGCACATGGAGGAGAGTTGTGATAGATAGATAAAGAGGGGGAGTGAGAAAGGGAAAAAGCTTCTTGATTGCTGGTCTCAGGCAGTTTGACTGGTCGCTGACAGCATGCTCCTGCTCCGACCATACGGCCTGTCTCCTTAGCTAACAGCCCAGCTGCACAGGGAATGTCCCCGGGCTTGACATTTTGACACAGGCGCCACGTTGACAAATAGCTAGAGTTTTCACCTCCTGCTACACTGTCTGCTTACTAGCTGTATGAAGCAGGGAGGGGGGTCTAACAGATCTGCTGTCAGGCCAAAGCTGCTGATCAAGTTCTCTTTGGGTGGCAGACTCCTACAAAGAGAGAGGGTTGGGGTGGCACTAGCCATCGACATAACCTTTGAGATGGGTTAGGGGGGTTAGGATTCGTTGCACATTGGTAACTGCAGTTATCTAGCAACATGCCCCACTATTCCAGCTTGGTGTGGCAAGGAAATGGTGTAATTATAGCACAGTGTGGCATTCTAGGTCTTGTGCCCACCCCTAAGATGAGGTAAGGTTATGAAATGAAATTCTGTATGTGAAGTAGCTTCTGCTCCAATGAAGAATTTTCGGTTAGGTTTTCATTTAAGGGTGGCTGTAGCTCAGGAGGTAGAGCAGGTCATCGACTAATTGGAAGATTGGTGGTTTGCTCTCTAGCTGCTCTACTTTGCATGCCAAATATCCTTGGGCAAGATACTAACCCCAAGTTGCTCTCCAATGCATCCATCGGAGAATGAATGTGTGAGAATGTGAGATAGAAAACACTTACGCAGAAAAAGCATAAATAAAAGTGCTTGTGTGAATGAGGCAAGTTGTATAGAGTGCTCAGGGAGAGTGGAAAATCACTATATAAGAACCAGTCTATTAGCCATTTTCTTATCGATCAAACAGTTTCAGTTTAGTTACAGAAAAGACGTTAAGGTGGTGTATGTACTAATTAAGTCAGTTACGTTAACTTTTGCTCTCTCTGTGGACATATTTCGCACACTTCCTGACAAGTGGTCAGAAAGGGTGTTGAGTTGTCTAAATGTTCTTGAATGCACATGAAGATCCTTAGAGCTCTAACTTTGAATGTATTTTACACATTATTGGATGGGAAATGTACAGGTGTGCGTGAGTGCTTCTGCTCCCATGTATCTGTGAGCGAGTGTATGAACAAGCCGGCCAGGGTGACTGTGTTGTACCTTGGTACCATTGGGGCTTTAAGTGCTCGGGCTGTATTGATTAATCCCCTCGCCTGTATAACCTCCAGCTCACTTTGAGGTGTCCCCAGTGTGCCTGTGCTCTCAGCAGAGCACACGCTGTGATTAATGCCCATCTCCTGAGTCTACCCGCTACAGAGCACTGTGTCAGGCCAGATTTGTCAGCTCACAACTATAGATTTGTCTATGCCTCCTCCTCGGCTTTAGAGCCACTAGTGCCCTGTAGTGTAAATCTGTCCCCTCTCTCCCCTCTCTCCCCTCTCACTCTGCACTCTTCCCTAGGGTGAGAAGATGGCAGATGCATTAAACAATTCACTTAATAGATAAGCTACAATATGTTTGACTTTCTTTTCTCATTTCTCTCCTCTTTCCCCCACGTCCTTCCTCTTTCTCTCCCCTCGTATCTCCCGCTGCTGAAATGGAATTGGATCAAAGAAGGAAAGAAGGGGGTTGGGAGGAGGGAGGGGTCCTCATTGGGTTTTGTTGAAATATTTATAGGTCAGGGTTGACTGGTTAAATTGAATATCTATGCTGATCTCACTTGCCTGTTTAACTTGCGCCTAGGCAAATATGTTTCCTAGGTGATAACCTTTTATGTACCAGTCTGACTTCATTGAAATGCATAGAGATAAAAATGTGTCACACTTCACAGTCAAGCCAGGCAGCCACTGGTGCTCGATTATTCAAATGATAATTGACCCACACCTGTAGCTTGCTTATATTCAGTAGTCAATCACTCCATCCGCTGTTAAGATATGGAGAAAATACGTTCTGTCATTTACATTACAAACCACTGTTGAATGTCAAGTACCCCAGGCGAGTCATTTGTGTGGAGAAGAATGCGAAAAATATATGGCCAATTATGATTTCCAATCTTTTTAATAATTTAAATGCTGTTGATGTGTGAATTACTGGCAGCATAGCTCTCAATTCTGTGCCCTGTTTATTTCCAGCGGTATTATTTTCTCCGTAACAAATGACTTGATGTTAATCTTCATATATAATTTTCATTTGTTTGATATAATGGCTTCTAGTGGCTTGCTGTCAAAGGCTGATAAATTGACAAGCAGTATCATAGCACTAGAATCAACAATGCAGAAATGTTTGTTGCCCAAGACAGGGGCGTTTTACTACCATAGGGTGGCCATAGTAATGAATGAGTGCATATTCATGTATGCACACATGTGTGTGAATATATTCAGTTATCTGATACTTTGGAAGCTTTGATCCTCATTGTACAGAACATCATACCTGTGCAGGGTATTTCCTTCAAACCGCTGCTGGCTTGCTTGTCAGTTTCTTCTCACCATTACTCTCTGTCTGATCTTTGCGAGCATGAGCAATGTGTCTTTATGTTGTCAGTTTCTTCTAAGAAAACACATGATATGGCTACAATTTGCATAAATTTCCAAATGGAAGATGTGAAAGCATGCTCGGCAACTGTGCCTGTTTGTTTAAAGTCTGCCAAAACTCTATAATTAGCAGTGTTTAATTATGGAAATGGCTGCTGAGGAGAATTTCAAACACACTTCTTCCCTGGATCATTAGTCACAGGGGCAAAAAAATGAAATGCTTTCAGCAATGAAGGGTTCATATTTCAAGCTTATAGCTGCTAAAAGGGTGTACTCAGAAAATCAATTTTATGAAAGTCCGTTCAGCACTAAAGGGAGTTCCATGCAACTAAGCAATTTTGAAATAATGTCGGTGGGGGCCTGATTCATGGACGGTAACAGGACTTTGCTCTCCTTGCCTGGGACATTATCCTCTAAGCTAAGGTCAGAGGTCAACCTCTGGTTTAAATCAACCTCTGTTTAGCATAACTCGATTCTTAAAGGGCTTCTGGCAACTCTACACTGAATAGATAAGTAGTCTTCTGCAGGCAGGAGGATGTGGTGTAGCAGATCAAAGCTTCTGAAAGCTGTCTGAAGACTTAAGAGCAAAGGGGGAAAGTTCAGGTAAACTACGGCACCAAACCTAACCTTGACCCCATGAAGTGCTAGTTATATTGTACCACAACAATGATGTCTTAATCTTGGCCACAACCTCACACGTTGACAGTAAACATTCTATTTGTGTATCTCCTAGGACACGAGCAACCTCCATGCTATAAATCCAGTCCCTGTTGCGTCTTTGATAGCTCCCTCCCCCACATCAAGCTGGGTGTCATACGCTGCTAGAAAGAATATGGACGACACATGCAGGAGACTATCGGAGATGAATGAAAACATCAAGTCTAGGAAAACCACATCACCGCACACATACTCTGTGGGAGGCCCTTTTGCTAATAGCTCGTTGTGGGGCCTTGTGCCTTTTGGTGTGTGTCCCATGCTCTTCAGTGGTGGTGGCAACGACAGCAGTGGGGACATTTTGGTGGCTCGTTTAAGTTGGGAGGTCACATATAAAATCGGCTACAGCTGCAGTGGGACCGCTGGTCCAGCCTCCTCACAGGGGATTCCCATTAGGCAGATTGATTGTTTCCTCTCCTCTCCTCCTTTGATTCATGTCTTCCATCTGAGCTCTAATGAGCCATCGGCCGTATGGCACCACTCAGGGCATCTGTGCATCGGCCCCTTGCTATACTGTACATTGCTAATGGGAAACACATACTGCACTGTTAATACACAGTACTGAACACAGTCACACCTGGGATATATATTGTCTAGCTTTCTGCTATGTTAATTTATAGTCCATCTCTCACATAAGGATTTTGTTTGATATAAAAATTGAGACTTTAAAAAAATTGATTACTCTTAAGCTGCAGTAAAGACAAATAAACATCTTAGTGTCATCGTATCTACTGACCTCACAGAAGAAAGAAGATTTTCGATAAATGCAAATGCACATGCAGCACATGCATGTTATTTATTCTAACACAGAAGAGAAGGGACAGCTTTACAGCCCTCCACCACAACTGTTATTTGCAGCCTCAACCATCCATATATTCTCCATCATCCAGTTTTATGGTACACACAGAATGATAATTATAATAACAATAATAACTACCCATATAAAATATGTTTACTGCACTTGGTGGTGTGAATGTGTTCTATTCTGTACTAGATACTCTGTGTTGACCAGCCTAGAGCTAAAGTAAGCGCTGGTTTTCCTCAAATGAAAGTCAGCCTGCATCTGATATTGATTCACATCCATGTTTTGGAACATTTTATTCAGGATAATTTTATACCTTGGGAATTTGGGGGGTGTAAAGTCTCCGTAGCGAATCATTCAGCGTGTCTGAAGACGCCGTAAAATTGTTTTTTAAAGCTAGAGTCCTTCTACTTTCATAGTGCAACTGAAGGTTACACTCTGTCTCTTGGCGTGGCGCTTTTGCACATCAAAATGAGCTTGGAAATGTGTATGTCTTCATCTGCTTCCTTATCAAAACATTTTCTATTTGCCAAAAGGAAGCGTAAAATGCAATTTTGCTTTTCTCCTACCGCAGTCAAAGATTTTAACTCACAGATATATACAGACACATTTCTTCTGAAAACATAGCAGCATACCCCAAAATTTGCGAGAGAAACAAAAGTGATAAACTGATCATTGACTGAAGCAGGCAAGAGAGCAGAGCAGTGTTTAAGCTTGGATGAACTGCAGATGAACTGAGTGAGTTAAAGCAGAGTCATAAACACATGGTGCTCTGTGTTATTGATTGGGGAGAATAAATGGATGTTTGCTAAACATATTAGATCAGAGAAGACGTGGCTCCCACACTGATCAGGATGATCTGCAGGGTGGCCCGGGCTCTTGTCATTTTCTGTTTGTTTAACTGTGTGAGTGCTCGAATGAACTTTTAATGTGTACGCATGTTTGTCTTAACCTGTGCACGTGTATTTAACAGCGCATCTAGACTTGGCCCTCGAGCAGTCTGCATCTGGTCTGTGATCTCGCTCTCGCTCTCTCCCTCTCCCTCTGTCACATACCCCTGCACACATCTACGTACACAGAAACACATTCCTACCTCACTTAATTTTTGCCAAAACACCTCAGGTTGTCTTCACACTGTATGTGGTGGGAACTGTCTCTAGAGGTCACTGCAGTTCCATGGGTGACAGATGCAGCAGGGCCCAGCAACAACATCCTGTTTAACAGAGCGACTTTAGTCACCACCCGTGAACTAAAAGGGAGAAGAAACAGCTGAAAGAAACTAGAGAATATCACCAGGAGTTTCACACTGTCAAGTAGCTCACACAGACTGACATAAACCTATGAAATAAAGGTTGCTTACTTGTCACAAAAATCTGAAGCTGCAAATCCAAATCAAAGCAAAGTTTGCACATCTATGTAATAGTATTGATTTTTCACTGACACACGCGACGTGTTTGCAGCTTATATGTTGTGCTGGACAAGGTAAGAAATGTATACAAATCATCTCACTTTTGCCAAATGTTCACAGGCACTATCTATTGCTTTACTCGCAGCCTTGGGCAGCTGTAGCATGCACACAGTGAAATGGGTTATCAGAGTTGGATTTTCTGTTTTCAGCAGCGCTTTCTTGGTAACAGTTGAAATGGGTATGGTGCCAGGCGCCCCTCTTGCACTAATTCTATTACACTGGGTTATTTTTAAAAGTTCTTTTTCTAAACATTTACTGTCAGTAATACACTGGAAGCTGCTGTTCCATATGCTTTGTTTGTATTGTGGTTGTGGTCGCAGTGGGGCTGACCCCGCCTGCTTCCAGTGAGCTAGTGGCAGCTTCGTAGTCCACTATGCCAAGTTTAAAATTAGCAACATATTTAACATGTACTCTACTGGCATCCAGTGTTTTTTCAGAGTGCTCTGATAGTTTGTCACAGGGTCTCTTTGAAAGACCACAGCCAGGCCCAATATAGAAACCTAACTGGAAGACAGTGGTAAAAAATAACGGCAAAATCCAGAGCAGATGCTGACAACATCTACAGTGATCAGCCTAAGAAAGCTAAAGCACTAACGCAGGACCACCAAGACAAACTCAGCTTTAGCAATGCCTCCCTCTTGTTGGCAAATGGGAACATATGTTGCTTCACGGCCACAACCTCAAGCCCAAACTATTAGCATGAACTAAACGACAAAACCATGCTCCTGTTAATGGTATAATCACAGGGGGAAGTGATTTATGGCTTTCATTTTTAAGGATCCCTCTCCCCATAACTCCTAATATGGAGGAAAATATCTGTTTTCACTATGGGAGCCCTCCCATATTGCCTTATAGGCTGTTAAAGCATGGAAAAGAACATATTGGTGTCATAAATCTAGGTTTCAAACTAGACAGCACAGAACATTGTATGATGTCATGTGAGGACAATAGTGAAAAAAGTTAAACCATAGGATTACAGCCTCGACTGGCTTGGATATGAACTCGGGGAGTTTGAGGTAATCTCTATTAATAGTACTTCATCAGAATATCTGTTCTTGGATTCTTTTGCCATACATCATATCCCAAGCTGCTTCCAAGTTATATGCAGAAACATATTTTGAAAACTGAATAGGACGTGTCTTGATGTCTAAGTAAAATTATCTTAGCGTTTTAAAGGATTTGGGAACATTTGTCTGTAATTTCTATTTTTTTTAAATAAATTTTCCTAATTCAGTGTGTGCATTGTTTTTTTTAACAAAACAAAAATTTAAAAACTCATACAACAAATGCAATATTTTAAATAGTTGTCCAAATCAGATATTAGCAAAAATGATAATGTCTGATTTATGTTAGCATGATATATCAGTGACAACCTCTGGCTCACCTTTCCTGTGTTTTCCTCATCTCTTCTTGAAAACAGACAGTCAGAGGGCTGGTAATTCACTCTACTGTAGTTTGGCCTCTGACCAGTAGAGGGAGGTCATTGATTTATTTCTGCCATGTTACAGCAGGAATTAGCATTTGCCTCCTCTGGGTTCTTGATTATGAGTGATTCTAAAGAAATGTGTCAGTTATTATTTTTAGACAACCACATAATGCAAGCACAGTGGGTCCTCTGAAGGATCATTTATTCTGGAGTAGATAAGCATGTTGCAGCAGCCACATTCCTAAGGAACGGGTCACCAACTCTGATTAAAAGTGACTTCACATAAGGCCATAAATATTTGTCAAGTCTACCTTTGAAACGCAGGCGAGCTGTGGCTTCTCTGCTCGTTTGCCACATGAAAGTGCAAATGGAAACACTTTAGGGTTCTGAGCTACATCAGTCATAGCTGGAATAAGATGGCCAATAAAAAGGGCATAATTATGATGCTCCATCATTTGACACAGCTCGAGGGTTTGGCTTGTTTACCTGCTTGCTATAAGAGAGAGAATTCCTGCTGTGAATAATGGAACTCGTGCTTTTATGATCATACTGTGTTTAAGAGTGAACTTTGAAAATGTGTGGTCTGAGTGTCACCTTCTTCCCCTCCCCTTTTCTTTTTCTCTTTTTCTTTTCACTCTGCCTTCAGCTGTTTATCTTTCTGCATGCTGAGCATTTTCCAATAGCCCCTTTGATGCCTCTTATTGCTCCAGTGTATCAAACCACGTCGCGACCGGCATGCCACAGCAGCAACAATGCCTTGTTTTGAACCACTGCGCTCACTTGTTGTGTGACGTTTTACAGTCTACTCATTGATGACTCTTGATGAGAGTCCATTTACTTTGTTTTATGATAAATAAAAACATTTTTTTCACATTTCATATAGCACATATTTATAGGACATAATTTGATTTATTGCCTATATGGCTCTGTCTAGTGTCATAAATTGCTTTTTTTTTTTTATCAGAACCCTTCTTGTAGGTATTCAGCATGGCTTTCTGTCATTTTTATCCACTTTGCATGCATAGCTTTTTGAGGTCAGCGTTGTCACAGTAATGATACATTCTGTAATCATGGAGATAGTTTTCTTGGAAATGCCTCTGCATTCCTTCGTGTGTCTGCTTGATATATGAGCGCTATGAGTAACAGTAAGCAGAGCCGATGTAGACATCAAGCAGGTGTGGAGACTCCATTAGCTAGGAACCATTTGACTTGCACACCAGTGTCTAATCCTACACAGGAGCTTCACACAGAGAGGCAGGCCCCCAAGCAGAGCCCAGTGGAGAAGTGTGCTGTCGACACCATACTGTTACACAGCCCCGCTGTGAGTTTTCCTCCTGCCCGCATGATGCCAATGAAACTAATGTAGTGGAAATACTCTGTGTTCAGGTGGAGGAAGCTGTTCATTATAGGTGCTACTGCTACTCATTGTACTGAATATCTCTGAAAAAGAAAAAGAAAAAAAAGTGTCAATTGCTGTAAGAGAGACAAGCTGCTGGCTTTACATGCTGGACTGTCTGTCAGTTCTACAGTGGTGTTGGCACAGGCTGAACTCAGGAAATTGGAGACATAAATTGAAGAAAATTGATAGTGCTGCTGCTTTGCAGAATACTGTTGCTGAACACTGTTTTGGTCTGCAGTCCAAATGAACACCTCTGCAGTCTGTCACCTACATAGCGCAGCAAAAAAAACATATTGTGACTTTCTACAGTGTATCCTGCTTTATCCTAAAAAAACAGTTTGACAAGGTGTGTAGTTTGTGTTCAAATAATGAAAACTTGAAAACATGTCTCTGTATAGGTTGTTCTAGAGTTGTTGTTGTTTTAAAACCAACAAAATAGATTTTTATTATAGTAAAATCTCATCTAAAAGACTTATTACTTCTGGCACCAGGAGTGTAATTTAAAACTTTTTTTCTCACTGTGTTACTATAACTTTATGTATATTTGACCCTAGCTTCACAATAGGTTAAAGGTTACAGTTACTTTACTTTTTGCACAGGTAGCAAAAACTAACAAAACACTTTCACTATCTAAACACTATCTTAAGGTAGAAAAGACATTACAGTCAAATACAAAGACAATATCATATACACAAGCTAATAAATTCTTATTGTCTCTGTGTGTTAGTTGTCAGAGATCCCTCACCTAATTTAATGTTGAATAACTTAATGCCAAATTTTTATTCATTCATTGTTTGCTGTCATGTTTCTGTCTAGCTAGTAAAATTAAGTTTAATATTTAGCTTTTTAGGTCATCCAACATGTGCGGAAATCTTTTTTTTATCCATTTGGTCATAAACTTTAAGCCCTTCTGCAAGTGATACTGACTGAGCAGTTTGTCACATCATGTCTGCTGGAAAATGATGCATGAAGGAGCTAATTAGATTCACTCAAAATCAAACATAAATATGTACCTTAAAAGTGTGACTGTTATGATTTTTCTTTACCTTTTTTATAGGAGATCAAAGCTCAGATAGGCTATTGCAGAAAGATGTTATGGGTATAATATAAACCTAGAGGGATGAAGACTTGATCAGCATCTGTCAGCCTAGCAAAACTAAAACCAAAGCCCACCTCTGCCATGTCATTTCAATTTTCATACACTGTCTTTGTCAGGCACAGGATGCCTAAATATTCTTTCATGTACTTCAAAGAAATGTACACGTTATATTGTGATTCATATCTAAAATTAGTGTTGAATTTACTGCTATTACATGGTTTTTATAGACTTTGAATTAGGGACCCTGTTTAAAAGTCAACAGCAGGCACTAAAGGCCAACAGATGCCAAACATAAAGAGGAAGAAAAGCAGAAGGAGAGCATGAGATTAAAAAAAATGAGATGTGGAGGATTATTAAAGGGCATTAAAATGGCACAGAAGATTATTCTAATGTTGGTGATGCTGACCTAAGGTCAGAAAAAGAAAACTGCCAGGCCAGCAGACAAACATAAAACAACAATGAAGATAACAGGAACAAGGACACACAGGTTTTGCATTCTATAGGTGGAATGCACATGCATACACACTAAAGCACTTCTTCTACCACAATTTAATAAAGTTTATTTCATTTTTTTTCACCTCATGGTATCTGACTTGGCTTCTTAGCTCATATTATTCCCTGAGTACCACTTGCACTCCTTCCTGTATTACTAGTGGATCATGGGTATTAGACTGACCTTGCCCATTGGTTTAGCAGTGTAACCGACACCAAGGGAGAATCACTAGACAAGCAGGAGAAGCCATGAAAGCAAAGATGTAAAGCTTTGTTACAGTGAGACTCTTACCTTCATAGTGTAGTATCACTTGAGCTGGGGGGGCAACCTCACTATTCCACACTATTCAATTAAGCAGTAACAGATTGTCAGTGAACTGAGATAAGAGATGAAACAGAAACTTTCGCCTCTCATCGGCTTTCCCACACTCAACAACCCAGAGTAGACTTGAAGACCCCTCTTTGGAAAAGTGAAATGAGGTCTACAAAGAGTCACGGCCCTGGGAAATGGCAGCACTAATATCACTTTGTGCCATGCTCCATATCTAGTCTGGTACATTGGGATCCTGTTGGGAACACTTTTGAAAAGGGAAAAGAGAGCTGAAGCAGATCACATTGCCTCAAGTATGGCACTGATGATGCAACAGAGGCCTGGATTTCTTTCCTTTTTTCTTTTTTTCTCTGTTTTTGGACGTGAAGCACAGGTCAACCACAGGGTACCGAAAGAATCAGGGGTCGCAATGCAACATCTACCCAAACTGCACAAAGCCAGCTTTTCATCCCCTCACTGGCCATTCCACCAAGTCTTTAATTGTCTTTGACAAAGCTCATTAGCAGAGACCTTGTAGCGACATCGGCAATCTGAAATTCCATGGAGGGAGACATGCACAGAAACAATGTCCCACACACATTTCATTGCGCCTTTTGACGAAATGTAATGAAGTGTGTATATTGTCCCCCTCATCTGAACTCTGAGCCATTGCTACAAAGACTTTGTTTTATGAGCCCTAGCTGCCCAGCGTGGGACACATCAAATGGCACCTCCATGCTGGCTCTTTTGTCAGACTAGAGGGCAAATTATTGTTTGTAATGTTGTTGTTGTTGTTGTTATGGCTCCTATTTATACAAAGAGGCCATTGATATAGTGTCAAAATAATTCATGCTCTCTTACATCGCATGCAGACCCATGTTCATTAGTAGTGCCCTGAATGTAAAGTGCACATGTGATGGATGTTCCTGACGGTGCTTTGTCAGAAATTAACCCACATTGACCTATAGCTTAATTTTGTAGAACATACAACAGTCATTGTTAAAATACTCTCAGGTTTTTATGGGCTTTGCTGGGTAAAAAAATAAAATAAAATAAAATTAAAAGTAAATTAAATAGTTATTAAAATTAGTTATGTTTGTCTGGTTTGCCTAAAATGGGAATTTCACATGTCACTGTCAATACTGGAGTGAAATGGATTATCGCTAGGCTGGAGCAGACTTTACCTTTAAAATGCTTGTTCTTCTCCTTTTTCTCCAAATACTAACTTACCAACTTCACACAATACTTGCCCATTTATGTGAGTCATCTAGCCTGCTGACTTGAAAAGAGCATAGGACGCAAGCAGAAACTTGGCACAAAAAAGACCAATGTGGGGTGGGGTGCGGTGTGGTTATTAAGGTCGGTGTAACAACTTGTGGAAGTGTTTGATAGCAAAAGCCAAATGATTATAATGAAGCACTCTGACAAGTATGGACACAGATTGATATTTTCAAACCTATTTAAGGGTTCATGTTTAGCTTAGCTTGTTTTTCTATTTTGCATATTTGTGCTTCTTTCACAGATTATCTAAAATCTGTTTTGGATTATGCAAACATGCTCTCATAGCCACATACCATTTCGCCCCTCCCAGATGAAAAATGTAATTTACCAGGAGGAGCGCGTGTATTAGGGAGATTTAGATGTGCATATATCCCACCTAAAGAACTTATTATTCTGTATCACTGTAGTTTGCCACAGATTTCATGTCTCGCCTCAGATTAATAGATGTCAGACAAACAAAAAGAAAATCTTGTCGGTCCCCTCCCCCTTGCAACAAAAACAAAAAATATGATAAATGCCTATTTATTCATCCTTACTGCCAGTGTGGCTCGTTGTTATTATTATTATTAGTATTAATAATCATAATAATTAGCTCCCTCTTCACACACACACAGATACAAGTAGACCTACCCCAACCATTACCATGTAATAGATGTCAATAGCAGTAATGAAGTTTCTGTCATCCAGATCAGCTTCCATTTACAGCTGCCTGATGTATGCCTTGATCGCCTCTCCTCTGTGCAGCTGCTTTCACCATATGTAAAACTCTGTGTATAGGACAGACTAATTGACCTGTTAACTGCTTCAGACATATGCTGCTATATAAACCCATAATGGCCATTATCTAACTCCCCACCAGGTAGATTGCCATGCTGCTAATCCAACCACATATGTATCATTGCCTTCAATAGAATAAGGCCACTTTCCTTTACAGCCTATGGTTTAATTAAAAGTGATTGTAAACATTTGATGTCATACCTTATATTCTGAATGTAAATGCAATCCATTTACACAGTAGTCCTGTTACTGTTACAGTTGAGAAGTTGTTAGCAGCTTGACATGTTTTGTATTACAGTTGTCAGCCTAAAGAAGTGATCTATACATGCAACTTGGCTCAAAAACTTTACATAAAGTTTACACTGAAATTCACATAGCTCCTATGGGATGCATTTGTAATCTATTATATGTGACCATCAATAGAAAGTATGTGATGTTCAGTTTTTAAGGATGTCAGTGGTTAGTTTCATACTTTCCCTTTATTTCTCTTTTTTGGTGGGTCAGCTGTAGTAGTCTCAGATCTTTAAGGAGCTTTGTCTGTATTTAAAATCTTCTAGAAATATTAAAGCCTATAGAAATATATTTGTTTTTGGCTTTCACTTCAGCCAAATCATTTATTGGCTGTCAGATTAACACAGAGCAGGGAAATTGAACTGGAAAAAAAAACTTTAAATAGGCCTAAGTTATTATTCCTGACCTTCCTCATCCTCATCATGTAGACTTTCCTGGATTTACAGACAGCTACGCCATTGGCCAAGGACAAATGGGGTGACCACAGCGCCTATGAACTGAGCCCGAATTGCCTTAATACGGAAAAGACTTTTATTACAAGCATAATCCGACAAGTACTACCTCAAATGACGGGACTGTAGGCTATTTGGTCTACAGGTATTATTTCGCTGGTGGTATAGAATTAAGTTCAGTCATATCTAAATCTCTTCCTGCTCATGTAATAACGATTTTCAGGAATTAAGACAGGAGATTAAGTCAGAAACAAAACAAAATAAAACTTCTTTCACTTCGCTGAAGGAAATTGCAACGTAATATTACAGATAAACGCGTTTCGCAAATTTGAAACAACTGAATGAATCATTTAAAAGGCGTTTTCTCCTCAATTTCAGACTATTCTAGAGTGGTCTCCATAGAAAAAACACGTTTTCGAATTGTTACGCTGAGTATTTCTTAACATTGTTCAGAAGAGTACTGCGCAAAATAAATACGCACAGCACCTTACGTCTTTTGCTACAGAAGTATTTGATTTTAAAAGTTTGAAATAGGAAGATTAAAAAAAACAAAAAACTTTTTTCGACCGTCAACACGGATCATACACTACAGTGATCATCTTAATACCGCTGTCTGTACAAGAGGCAGAAGAGTTAAGCCATAACGAGACGGTCTATAGGCAAAACATCCAAATCAAAGGGACTTTGAGGGACCATGTGAATTTCTCTGCCGGGTTTGATCCTACAAATGACCTTTTAATTAACACAATGGTAAGTTAGTGCAGAGGCTCGCTATACAAGGGACAAAGCAGCATTCATTCTATGTTCCTCCCTCGTTGCTTAGCCTGAACAGTAACAAAGTGTTTGATGCCACTTCTGATTAGATGCTGACAATAGAGAGATGATGTCCCCTTTCTTCCACAACTTGTGGATTTCACTCACGTCCTCCTCTGAATTATGACCTTCCATCAGCGCAGCGGCTTTATACATCGAGTCAAGATGATAAACTTTGATCAAACCCGCATACGCAAATGTTTTTTAATTGCCTGATTGGATGTTAAGCTGTATAAATAATCACGGCACAGAAAACGAAAGCTCTTGGGAAAAAAATGTATTGTTAGAAAAGATGTCATGAATGGCAAACACAGGAGAAGCTCACATTTTAACACAGGGACAAAACATATTTCCAAGTCCACAGCGGATCCAGTCGTTCATAGCCAGCTTTGAGTCCGACAAGCTTTTCTCTTTTTACATCTGGCAAAATGACACGAAGCCACAGAAAACTGAAAAACGTGTAACAAAATATTCAAAAGAGATACAAAGTCAACCAATAAACACGTTAAATAATTAGCCAACAGACGACATAACAAAATAATAAATACGTAAAGAAATAAATAAGTTTGCTACACTACACGATTGCCATACACAAATTCGGCCGTTTTTTTTATTCGGCCAGTCTCACACATTTGCATCTAGATTTTTTGCATAAAGTCTTTAACACCATAAAAACAATGTTGTGCAAAATGATAGCCACGTCCACAGTTTGACAGCTCACACTGCAGCAGCGCCAGGTAGTTCCCATGTGTCATACTGAGGCCGCTAGTTGGCCGGTGTGTCATTTAGTGCATAATAAATGTCCCAATAGTTACTGTGGTATATTTCCAGCGATCTAGGAGGAAGAACAGCAGGGATTGAAATAAACGCTCAAAATAGAAAGAAAAAAAACTTTATAGTATGAAATATTTCCAAAGAGAAGTTGAGCATAAGAAGAACTGAAATACTTTTGACTGAGTTTATAAATGATATTTGACACTATGCACATTATTATCCTCTAATGCCCATCTGCAAATCTGATAGAAAATATAAAATTAAAAAAATAAGCAACATATAAACAAAAAGAGAAAGAGTAAGTGCTTTCTGTTTGTTTATCTGTGAGTGTTTGATGTTTTTCCTTGCCTCTTGTCTTTGTGTGTGAAAAGCTGTATGTGTGTGTCATGACTTCTCTGATTTTTTTCCACTTCAGTGCAGACTCTCACCTGCTTCACCTCTTCATCACTGGTCTGAATGCAGTGACCTTGTCATCCTGCACGGTCCCACAGGTTTCACTGAGGTCAGATGACTGTGTCTCTGCTTTGCCACTGGAGAATCCTGCACACCCAAGTGAAAACAAATCTAAGAAGCCTACTTCAAGCACAAGTTGGCAGAAAGTCCCTCACCACTTTGTAACTCATAAATTGCGTTTGTGAACACAAAAATGGAAAGTTTTGCTTTATTTGTGTCCATTGATGTGTTTAAAACAGTATGCTTGTGGCTCATTATGAAAAGACAAACATCGATGTTATCTGTTATGTGAAACTCAGCAGGTAAAAGACAGACATACCTTCAATGGTGGAGTACTGACATGTGTCTGGGAGTGCAGCATAGGATGAACAGTGAAGTTGGAGGCTCTTGGGACCATAGCTGCTAGTGCCATAGACCTTTGAGTGCAAGGACGAGCCCTCTGAAAAGGGGCTCTCAACATTGGTGACACTGCTAGATTCATGAAGGCCTCTAATGCCTGCCATGAGGATGGTGCCTGTAGTGGCCTGGTCAGCATCTGTAGTCCAGAGATGCTGCTGAGGGCTCAGAATGACCCCCGAAGCTGCCGTCCGAGCCAGAGACCAAATCCGTGGCTTATCTGAAGCTTCATAGTGCGACAGGGACACAGTTCCTGTGGCTGGGCTCGTTGAGGAGGGTGCTTTGGACACTACAGGATCCAGGAAGTCAGCCGGGAGAGGAGGAAGGGTGGTGACATTCTTGATGGCACAAGGGAAAGAGTGAAAGCTGTTAGTTAAACTCAGGTGTAGTTCGGAGCTGCAGTCTCTTTTTTGAGGCGCTCCAGATCCTGCCATGGTCCTCTGGAGGTCATGCTCATCCGATGCCACCTTTTCACAGTCACTGTCCAGCTTGTCACAGTCATCGTCATCCATATCCTCCAGATCACTCAGATGTAAATCCTTTTCATCCTTGCAATCATTAGAATCTACATGAAAGAACAGATTTTATTTTCTTAATATGCTGTTTGTCATGGAAAAATAATAAATACATTCAATTAAATAATTTTTAAACTTTGAAAACCATTTTTACCAACAAGAAAAAAAAAATGCAAATCATTACCTTTGGTAACACCGTCTTGCTCACTCTTGTTAAGGTCATCCTTTCTGTCATCATTCGCCTTATTCTTTGGTGACCAGGTCATCTTGTTTTCCTTTTTAAGCCTTCTCCTGGCATTGGCGAACCAGGTGGATACTTGAGTGAGTGTCATTTTGGTGATGATGGCCAACATGATCTTCTCCCCCTTGGTGGGGTAGGGGTTTTTGCGGTGCTCATACAACCATGTTTTCAGAGTGCTGGTGGTTTCACGTGTAGCGTTCTTTCTTCTGGCTGTGCCATTAAAATCTACTGTCCCGTACCTGGAAACACACACACATACACACACACGCATTCAGCCAGGGAAAGAGTCATCATTAGTGCAGTTGGTAAATTATATAGTAGACTACTAATTCAGGTATCCTATATTGTTACTCTCTGTTGTTTGAAATGTATACAGTTTCACCAGATCCAGGTTCCACTATAGAGTTAGAGTCAGACCTCAGATCCAAATGTGTCACCAGTGAATGGTTGTTTTTAATGATGTAAAACTTACCTGTCGTATTGATACTGTCCCAGTGAGTGATCATAAGGATAGTACGCAGCAGTCTGAGTAATGCCAGAGTGTAAAGTGCCTGTGCTGTCCTTAATGTCATACTGTGGATTCTGTAAAAGAGAAGGCAGTTGTTATACATTATAAACATTCTGAAAGTTTAGTTTAAATATGTTAGCATTCTGAAGATATTTGAAAGTTATTTCATGTATAAAGTATCTTAGTTCCATGCTAATAAATAACAAGCAAATGATTCAAACTATGAGTTATTAGAGGCAGAAAAGATTTCCCAGACATGACACATATGTATTTGTCACATATGTATTTTCATTGTGTTTGAAGTATGATGTGATGTCCAAAAACATGTGTTGTTAATATGTTTTAATAATATTAGTTCAATATTGTTTTAGACAGTCAACCTTAATTAATTTTGGTTTTTAAAATATAGACGGAAATAGAAAGGAAAGTTTCAGCTGCACTGCAACAACTCAAACTCCTACTTTTTTTTAAGTAAACAATTTGCTCTAGTAATAGAAGAATCTGATGCCCCCCACCCCCAAAATTACAGAAACTAGTGGCAGTATTTTAAAACAAAACACAAAAAAGGGGTTTAACTTTAAATTAACCGCAAATTTGGTTCAAATCAGTCATTTTTGACTCTTTTACTCGTTCACCTGTCTCTTTTTCCACGTTCTTTTGTTGCTTTGAAGGGGAAGTGCGATAAGAGCTGCCGTTGGATTAAAAGACTTATCGAGACAGATATGTTTGCAGTGTGAGATAAATTGATAAACCTAGCTGATCGATCAGCCTGAGACCCCCCCTCCCCCTTTTGCGCATCAAATGAGCCCACCAGAGTGGAGTAGATAGCGGATGGGTCGGTGCTGTAGGGGAAGTAGTTGGCATAGTTCTGGCTGGCTGCGGCCGCTGCGGCGTAGGGAGAGCTGTACATCCCCAGCGCTGCGTTGAGCTCCGTCCGGCTGCTTGCCAAAAGCCGGTTCTCGTAGGACGGGCAGCAAAAGGAGGCAGCGGCGGCGGCAGCGGCAGTCTGGGAGCTGCCTGTCCCGTCAGAGACCGACCTGGAAATCGAATCGCAGCAAGTCGTACTGGGGTTTGCCGACACGAAAAACTGCATGAAGAGAATTGTGGATAGACATGGTCACTGGCTGTTTCATCTCTCATGTGGATGTCTGTGACAACTCTGAAGTGGCTGGGCTATGCTCTGCAAAAATCTTAGCCTTAGTCTAGTTGCTTTAGTGTCTTAAAATCTTAAAGCAACCGGTAAATGTGAGCTGATTTCGTTTGCTGTTTTTGAATGATCACGATTCAGGTGTCATTGCCTTAACTTGTGACCTGCCTTAATTCAAGGTAAGTCACTTTTCAGAGAATCCGTGAAATGATAGAAAGTAGGTCGCAGGGAAAAATAAAACGATAAGATATAAAATGTCATTGTCTTCTTTTTTTCTCCCCACAATTTAATAACAGTTTTAATTCACTACTTTAAACTGCATGCGAATGTAAAAGACATGCATGCTTGTTTTCGGATAAGAAGATGAACAAGAAAAAGTGACCTGCTTCATTTTATGACCGAATTAAAAAAAAAAATGTTTCCGTATAGAAAAAACAAAATGCAATTGCAAAGTCCCCATTTCAATGTTAAATGCAACGATCTGACGTTTACATTCTACCAAAAGTCAAAATGTTGTCCTCGGAGAAGTTGTCTGATAACTTTTTCAGGAGAGTAACTTCTGTCCCCTCATCGACCTGAACTTCTTCGAACTTGTCATTTGGAGCAATAAGAATTTATTAAAAAGGCAAATAAAGCGCTTTAATAAAGATTTAAGCCTTTGAAAATACTCAGCAATCTTACATGTCAAAACAACTCCATCAGAAAGTTTGCTTATGTGTACAGCATGCTTAACAGCCCAATTACACCTCGTAGTGTGCGATAGGTGACATTCATCTCTATTGTCATCAGAAAAACACGTGAGTTCATTCATAATTCAGTGTAATTGGACACGGGTGTGTGTATATCGATATTCGGTTCAACAACAAAAGCTCCACGCGAAAATAGCTGTCAATACTGTCAAAGCAGTCACTCTTTCGTTTATGTTTCTCACAAAAGTAAAAGCCTTCTTATTGGTGAAATAAAGGAAAAATATGAATTTAGTCTTGTTTCTGTATACACTATATTTAGGGTAAATGGAAAGAAAAGTGTCTTACCTGTGAAGTTGCATTGTAGGGATATCCAAATTGCGAGAAAGACATAGCTGCTTCTTTTGTTACCATCAGGAATATTCTTCACCCTTGATCGATTGCAACCAATTCTACTTCAAATCCACCGTCTTACACACATTTCCACGCACGGCCTTTCGCTCAATAATAGATGACTTCACTCATAGGAGGGAGACTTTAGGCTGACACCAGCTGCAGATTGTTTTATATGAATGAATAATCCCCCCAAGGACCCAATAAGAAATGAAATTAAGCGTCATTAAGTGCAAAAAAAAATTGTTGTTGTGTTAGCTGAAGGAGGCTTAAAGGATAACGTAAGTCTTCCAAGATATGGACTCTGCTTGTGCTATTATTTGTGGCTCTATAGTTCTTTAGCATTCATCCATGCAAGGGTATCAGCGTGACGTCACTGTAATCCCGGAACGGCAGGGTACCAAGGATAGAATAATGTCTTTGCCAATCACGTCCAACACAGGGTTTTCTTAAGGTGCACTGTACACAGCCTTGTTCCGCTTTTGTAATAGAATTCTTTACCGATTTTCTGAGGTAAAGTCTCGGAAAATTGCACCACTGTTCATTATTATTGAATTGTAACAATGCAATATGGAAACCCTTTGTGAAGTTAAATAAACTAGAAAAGAGAGAGAGAGAGAGAAACACTGGGGATGTTTAGGGTGTCTTGTGAGATATTTCATTACTTTTTCACTTTATCTAGACAAATAGAAATAACACATGTTGCCTAAACTAGAAAAGTCTGCACTATTGTCTGCTTAGATAAAACTGATACCTAAAACGGTTTGTATTATTTACAGTGTATCACAGCTATAGATGGCTGGACCTCTAATACTTTTTCTTTTTTTTTTTTTATCTCGACCTTTGTTCGCTTGTGGCTCTTTGGCCAGAGGTCCATCCCAGAGTTAATGACGATGATGTTTCTATCTTTCTCTATTAGAGAGAGGGGCAGTCCCAGTAGGAACGGTTAGAGGGGTTTTTGGCAGGTCAATAGACCAGTGATTGATGCGCGCCTGGAGACCTACGTGACCATTACGCGTAATGCGTAATTGTATCAATTAACAAATGGATACATGCCCTTGTTTAACCAACGAGTAACAGAGTGAAAATATGCCTTAGAGGTGAAATCCGAAGAGCTATGCTAGAAAAAAAGACATTGGAAGCCGTGCTCCCCAGTCTAATTAAATATCCGTGCATGGGGGCGACGAGAATTGCATTTTAATTGAATGATGCTCACTTGAAAGATGGGTAAGGAATGATGCTGCCTCACAGTGAATGAAACTAGAAATAATTTTAAGCCTTATTAGATTAGGAGCTCAGCCATTACCAGTTGTCTCACTCTCTCCCATAAACATAAACAAGCTTTACCCTCTTTTCGTGTGTTGAGATGTTACCGGTAGGTAAGAGATCTGTTTATTTCTCTTCTACACTCACCACTTTTGCGTTGGCAGTGACAGAGGTGATCGGTCTAACTGAGTCATATGATCTGCCCATTTCTGCTTGTCTAGAGAAGTGTAAGTTTCCCGCTGTCACGACTGATACCTTGAGCCAAATTTTCCAGTGCCTTTAATTTCCCTGGCTGATGAATGGCTTTGACTCCCCAGGAGACGCATCTGCGATTACGGGCTTTCTCTCCAAGGGGCGCTAAAGAGCCACGTGCTGGAAATTAAGATCTCCCGTTAGAGATTCTTCATAGAGATAAAATGGTCGGAGTTGTCACGGTCCAGGCTTTGAGAAATGCCGTTTTAAACACCCACGGGCAACAGTAAGTCTTAGACACGATGCCTTTTGTCCACACAAGTGCCTGTTTCTTCTGAAAGGCCACTAAGCTACAGCAAAAACTTATTGGATAACAAACCATAGTCCGCTATTATTTCCCCTGTTAAAATCATATTTTGCAAAATTTTATTTTATAATTATTTATATCAAATTCAGCATCATCTCACAGGATCACTTGTGTTCATTTTCTTCTCTTGAGTCAAAATTCACAGAAAAAGGAACAAAACGAACAATTTTTAAAAAAAAAAAAAAATATATACGTACAGAAAGCCTAGAGAACTTCACAATATCATAACACCATTTCCATTACGTTCTTGACATAAACACAAAGAAGATAAACTGCAGAGGAAGAAGAAAAAGGAAATGGCCATTATGACAATGTTTTATTATTTTGATGAAACAGTGAGGTATGAATCAGATGAGTGAGCAATGCTTATAGATCCAGACAACCTGCTTTTACAGAGATATGTAAAACAGCCATATTTCAGCTTTTTGACAGTACAATTTTCAGATGTTTTGAAATGTTTTATTAAATGTTAGAAGGTTAGATTAGGTTAGGTTTTCCCAACTTCTACAGGCAGCCAAAAAAGTTGTTGCTACTCCACCACCATCATTTTAATGTATTTATTTGTAATCGGTCATCATCAGGAATAGCGGAAGCAATTAAAAATGGATACAAGTTAGTCTGTAGTAGAGCAGAAGGCAGTGCAATCTTACCTGCAGACTCTTGTTTATATTCCTTACTCTAACCATATTTATATATATATTTTTATAATGATCAGAAAACTACAGCTCTAAAAGAATACTTAAGCCATCTGTTTGTCTGAAAAAAAAAAAAACCCTCCTGAATACCAGGTTTTATTTGTAGATAGTTTTAACTGGACACTTATAAGGATTTGACTAACAGATGTTATCAATTTGTAAAATGTATCATTTTTACCTCACTACTGACGAATATCACAATGTATATAAGGAGAATGCACAATTTTAGCCTGTACAACCATTGAAGGAGAATGAGCACACAGGAGAATGTGCACAAGTTAAATGTAATTGCATGCCAGTGGTCATTGCATTTCTACAAGGGCATGCATGATGGCCTTAGTGCATATGGACAGACTCATGCATAATGCATGCCCAGTAGTCAGTGTAGATCTCATTGAATAAGGCCAAAATGAATGCTAATTGCAATGGCAGACTGGCCACAGTGCCCTTCCTTCTAAATTGTGTGACAACCAAATGTTGGGCCATTTCTTTATACTCTTCTGTCTGGATTACCTAGCAGTCACATGGTAACAAGAGTTTTTTAGCAGTTAAAATGCTGTTATAGTCATCAGTAGTCATCAGTATTAACCCTATATTAGGGATATAATACCAACTTCTTACATCAAAAACCCGTTGTTTTTTTTTTCAGCTTCTTTGTAAGCTGTCTATAAGTTCAATCCCCTGTCCTTGTCCACAAGCACTGGGTTTAGTTCAGACCCAGAATGATGGCGTTAAAATTGACATAATCTATTCTGGAGTACAGTCAGGAGGGACAAGAAACAACAGAACCAATACTCCCAATATAGTACAGAATAAATAAAATGCTTACCGGGTTTATGCATCATCCAGATATAGATGTTTTTATCAATAAAACAAAACAACAACAAAAACAAAGTCACTTCTTGAAACAGTCTGGCAGTTGCAATTTGTAGACATACAATTTGACCTGACTGGTCATATAATAGAACATTTGACTACTAGCAGACAAAGGCATTCACGCTCATTCACTCACGTTATTTAACAATAAGCAAGCCCAAAGCTCCATTATATCTTGTTCTGACAGATCCAAGTGGTTACTAATGAGACTGAGTAATGCACGCATTCTCCATTAGAAGCATCACCGACTGGGAAAAAAAAAAAAAAAAAAAACTCTAAAGGTTAAGTCAACACTCAATAGCTCCCAGCCCTCTTCTCCTACTTAATACATTTCCTATGCTGACTTAATGAACCACACAAAGCCTTTCTGGTTTTTCATCAGATGAGGAGGAGAAGGATGGAGGAGGGGTTGGGGGCTGTAGTGGTGGAGGTAGAGGGGTGTATGAAATGGTAATAAGGGCAGACAGACAGAGAGATGGAGGAAGAACCGTGAGTTAAGCAGAGGATGAAGCAGCACCTACCTGGAGGTGTGTGATCTCATTAAAGCCAAATTGGTATATGCCAATAAATCCAAGGCACTTGTGATCTGGAATTATTGCGTACACACACATATAGTGCATACACACAAATGTACCCCATGAAAACCATTATTAATATTGCTAAATTACCCAAATGGATGGAAAAGTAATAAATATTGTAATGAGAAATAATAGACCCATGGAGGATATGGTCACAGCAGTGGTCGGTTAACACTAAAACAAACATCTCCAGGGTTGACGAGTAATTACAGTGTGCACAGGGAGTCATTAAAGCTTCATCAAACAGAGAAAGAACGGCATAGGGTGAGTGTAACATCATGACAATTGTCTCAATAAATCAATCTGGTCTAGAGAAGAAAAGGATAATTGCATGTGATGACAGTACAACGTTGATTACTCTATAAGTAGTGCCACTCACTGTGGTATGGTACAGTTTGATTGGTACCTTGGGTTTAAAAAACAATATATATTTTGAGAGGCTATAATTACACATACAGTTGTTTGGGTTTTTAAAAAAAAATTTAAATCTGTACATGAATGGACAAGCATAATTTGTGTTGCATTTGTACCACTGCCACGCTGATCGCTTGTATTCAGATGTTTAAGTCAAACAAAACCTCTGAAATTTTTTGTTGGGAGCCCTGTGTCTCAGAGGCCCCTGAGGCTCATGGGATGCAATATGTGAGTGAGTGAGAGAGAAGGAGTGTGTGGATATGCAGGCATGTGTGCTGTTTGTGTGTGCTGGCTGGCAGAGTCCCCTTGAGGCTCTACTGTAAAGCTATCATCAGTGGTGGTGTCAGGGATTTGTTGCTTGTCACTGAGTGAGAGAGGGAGTCCTGGCAGTAACTCTGGGAAATAACTGCTTATGGAGAGAGAGCCTTGTTACACAGTTTGTGTGAGCGTAGATGTGTGCAAGAGAGAGAGAGATAGATAGGCAGAGAGCGAGGGAGAGAGAAGGACAGAGAATAAGTGGGAAAAATTTGTATCTATTTTCTCCACATGGTATCAGGAGGTCCATGTTTGAGTATACAAGCAGGCTGCAGGTCAGTCATATGGTGTATGTTTCCTCGTGTCAGCTTTTATGTGGAGGCCTTAGGCTCTTTGTCCATGTGAACTCTTGTTCGCAAGTGTTGTGTATCCATGTTGCTGCATGCTATGGCAACAATACGACATCTGTGCTTTCTTGTGTATTAACTTTGAAATTTGAAAATAGACATGATCAAAAACGTCACTTCAGCCACTGATAATATGGAGTACGTTTATGCTAACACCTTGTTATCATGCCCATGTTCGTGTATGTGTGGTCTTCGTTGAGATGGGTGCTGACTTCTAACCGAACCTTCCCTCAAGGCAGAGGGCCAGCAGCAGCAAAGTGCTGCTGTCGGGTAAATACATGTATCTTCAAAAAAAGAAGAAAAGGAAAGAAAAAGAAGCTCTTCAGGAATGATGAATGGAGGGCTCATTTTCTCATTGACAATCGTGTATTTCTAAAATCACATGTTGGCGTATGACCAGGAATCAAGGGCCCGAGGGCCATGAAATTCACTCAACTCATAAATGATCATGTCAGCGTTCAAATGTAGGAAGAAAAGGGAAGACAGGGTAAACTGCTGTTACATGGTTTCCATCTGACTGCAGCTGCTAAATCCACAGCAGCATTGTGGCCTATTGCTAGGGCCCACGGAGACTGAAAGACAGTTCCTATTACTGTCAGTCCAATTACCGGCCGCAGTACAGCCACTGCTGTCAGCGCTGGACCAGTCATGGTATGTACTGGCATCTTTTCTCTCATGTATGGCCATACATCCTCAGCAGGGAATCTTGTCTAAATTGATTTCAACATTATTGTATTATCTTGTTGTTGAAGAAGCCCAGCACATATAAATCATGGTCTGCGTTAGGATGCATTCAATGGAAACAATTAAAATTTGTGAAAAAATATATTACCATACAATAGCAAAATGGCTGCAATATATTCATTATGGTTTTATCTGTCCGTGCCGTAATCCATCACATATATACATATACAGACCTAGAAGTGGGGGAAGTGATGAAACGTGGTATAAATATTGAAACACTCCTCAGTACAGAAGACAGAGCTCTTCGCTGAGTGTGTCTGCTGAGCTAGTGTTGCACCACATGGAGACTAAAAAGGCCCAGCCCCATCTGGTCCTGGTTCAGTCTGGTTTACTGCAAAATGGTGCCAATACAAATAGCTGAGCTTGATGTTTGTTTGCATAAATTGTTTTGAAAGGCTTCACCAAGAGTTTTTTGGGTGGATTACGGGAGGGGAAGTTGGGGAGCCAGCCATGGTGAAATAATCCTCACTGAGCTGACAGTTAGATTTGCTCTTCTTTATGAATAAAAAAAAATAAAATAAAGATTGTTTTGGATTTTTCTTTTCTGTTCCTGGCAGTGAGTTAGGGCTGTGAACTTTTCAGTGGCTGTGCGTGCATAAAACGTGGGTGTATGGTGATGGAGAATGCTGAGCTGCTCTCTTTTCTCTTGTAACATAGCAGTGTCAATTTTGATAACATCAGTGTTGCATTTAACACATGCTCGTAGTTCAGCTGGAAGTTCAGAAGCCCAGTGGAATGCAGGGAAATGTCTCTCTTCCTGTAAACCTTACATATCCTCTTTGATTTTACTCCCATAGGTCAATGAAACACCAATAGAAGGGTTAAAGCCAAAGAGCAAAGCTGTGTAGTGAGGTGAATTAGTCTTGTATTACAGTGTACAGATAAACACTGATTGATATGTGTGTGTGCGTGTGTGTGTGTGTTTGTTTTGATTACCCCGCTTGCCAAAGAGACATAGTAATCAGCTGGTTACCATAATCAAGTAGCCTTTGCTTTTGCTAGAGGTATATGAAAATCTGCCTGATTGATTTCATGCCCAGGTAAGTGTGCCAACTCAGCACTAACTGGTACCAGATCGATTTTTGTGTGGGTTGCATGGATGCCCAAGTCACAGCAAGAGCGAAGGTGGAAATCACAGTTTTACCAATGAAAGTTCAATTGTTTGAGCCCTCTCTTCTTAAATTGCTGCTTAGTCAGTGGTTGACTCCCAACTAAATCCAGATGCAGCTAAAATATTTTTTTTCCTGTAGCATTTGTCTTTGTCTTCAACCACAGTGTGTCAGGCCGCAGAGCTAATGATGTGTATTATTGCATTTGTGGACAAAAATCTGAAATCTTTTGAATGTGGTCTTGACAAACAGTGTTTCAGAAACCCCCAGTGTGATGCAGTATAAATACAAGAACTTCTACAAGAACAATTTAAGTAGTTCTACCCATAACTGAGGACTTTTTTTTCCTTGGTGAATTTATTGCATCTGAAAGTTACACAAAATATTCCATGTTTCAATCTTAAGGTTATAAGAAAGCAGAGAAAATCAAATCCTGTTTATATTTAGTGGAAAACATAAGTTCACACAGCCAAAATCCAGTATCATCCAGTATGATGTTATGCTTTTTGCTTCCTACAGTTTCAGCCTCATCAGTTGGATTTGCATTCTCATGTGGTTATTCCGATTCGTTTTCTGTCCCAATTCAAGCTCTGTGAGCAGAAGAAAGGAAAAAGAATGGGGTACCCCCAGCTTGACTCCACTCAACTTAAAGCAGATGTTACATGCTTGCCAACATCAAACGAGTCTTTTAACTGTGGAGAAGATGAAATCATATACCTTTGATTAGCCTTTTCGCTTGGTCAAGTAAAATAGTTTGTACATGGTTGCTGAATCTACCCTGACCTTGGCCTCATCGCAAATGCGTCATCATATTACAGCAAACAAGGGGGAAAAAAAACAGCTACTCATGTTTCTATTTTAAGATGTTAAGGCTAATTTCTGATTTGCTGATTGTCAAGCTTACTTTGGAGAAGGCAAGAAGATTGGATCAGATCTCCACAGACCCCCCCCTTTCCTGGATGAACTTGGACATGTCTTAGTAGGAGCCAGTATCCTTGAAATATAACTTGGCTCCTTTTTATACTCCTTTTATATCCTCTTACTCTGCTCAGTTCAAGATGTTTTACATTTTGAAGTTGGGATGTCCACATTGTAGACATGCCTTCTACTTATTTCAAGGCTATTTATTCTGAGGACGATAAGGAGTAAAATATGGAAAAGAAAGTGGTGCAGGAGGCAAAGGTGGGGCGACAAGGCATTCCTTTTAAATATATGGTGAATGAGGGTCCTTCAACAAGTGTTGTGTTTACATTGCTTGTGGGAAAACAAATTGGCTCCGGCTGTGTCTAAGGGGGCTGTAACACAGCTCTTTGGTAGGGAGCGCAGCTTAAATTCCAAGCAGCAGCAGCAGCAAGCACAGTAATGTCACCCCAAGGTGTTGAGAGTAAATATACAGTGCTACCTCTAGGCTAAATAGGGGAAAGAACACAGAGAGATTGAAGTGTACATCAGTGACAAAGTAGAGCAACAGCTTTACCTAGCAGCAGCAAAAAATGAGAATAAATAATTTGCAATATCATTTTGTCATTGTGCTTTTTATTATAAAGTTCACACATTACAAAAGTAACGGAACCTCTTGCACCCGATCATACTGTCTCCAGAACAAGGCATAGAAGCTATAAAACTGAAGAAAAAGGAACTTGAGCCAGGGTTGTGTAGCTGGGGGTCAGCTGGGTTCTTTAGCACTTTTCAATCATGTAGTGATGAAACAAAAATTGTTCTGTTAACACCGTGGATGTACTGAATGAAGAAAATAATATATGACATTATGTTATGTAGCAAAAATAATTTTCAACTACACAGTACTATACACATTTAAAAGAAATGGCAATGTCTTTCATCAGGTCTTAACTTGGGCAAGTTACAAGTATTTTGTCAGAAACGGGCCAACACACATTTTGCATTGAAACCTTTCGATTCTTATGCCATTTTAATTGGTTTCTCATAATAATCTGTTTCCTCATAATGTCATGTATCAGAAATTGAGATAATAAGAATGGCATTATGACTACACTTTTACTCTGGTTTGTAAAATGCAAACGCACTGGAGCTGATAACAGCATAGATTTTATACCTGGTTTTGCAGAAGCAGCTATGTGAGCTGAGAATGTTTAAAGGGGTCATTGTCATATTGTGGCATAAAACTACAAACTTTACAATATGCCACATTGCCATGTGTGTTTCAAGCAAGAGCCTTTTTATTGGCTCAAATTGATGATGTTATTTCATTAACACTTTTTTATCTGTAGTGACTGTGTGTACATACTGCAGACTGTGTGGCTGTAGTACGTGCTTGACCTTTGCCAGTAGGACAGCAAATGCAGTGGAAGAGTGATACCACTGTGCGGTCCCTCTAATCTGCTCACTTAGCCCTGGCTTTGGGGCTCACTTCGCTCCACTTCATCTGAAGCTTTCACATCACTAACGGTATTTTCACGTACTGCAGCTTGTCTGCATTGCCTTTTTCTCATTCTCCTTCTTTCTCTCAATCACTCTTACTTTTGTCTTCTTTTCTCTTATAAGGTCTTTAAGTACTTGACTTTACTTCAACTATCTTGTCTAAGTGCAATCTTGGTAGGCAGTGTGGCATCAACTGTTATACTGTATATAACATTCTCACTCTCTCTTCCACTATTGTGTCTCTGTACTTATTTTCAACCACTGCATACACACAGGGGCACTACAGCAGTCCAGATGAAGTGCAAACTTTGACTTACAAAGAGGGGATATACAGAGTACAGTATACTTCTCTCTCTCTCTGCTTACCTTTATCCTCGTCTTTGTCAGCAATAATGTAATCCAGTTGATGGTAGACATATAGACTATCAATAAATCCTTAAAAGGCTAAAGTACTGCCTTTCAGTTTTTGTACTCATCACTAGACGAATACAATACAAATATTAAGTTTGTTATGTTTTGAAATTTAATGGGTTTTTAAAGGTGATGGCAAGGACAATAAATAATATGCCATTTCATTATTAACAGCTCCTTAACTCACCATTTGTTAATGCAAGAGTAATGTCTACTTATGCTGTAAGATATATGAGATTATGCTTATTTTTCCCTTATTATTTTCCAGTATTGTTGGAAGCTTGATATTAAACTTTCATGGATTTTGTCCTGTGAGCTGACTAGATCAGACTTATAGATAAATAGACAACATGTGGAACTTTTATCATTATGGAGGGACTTCCGCAAATACTTATCAGATAATTATATAAAAATAAATAGATATGTTGATAAATAATATCAATAATTGTGCACATTTTCTATTTATATATTGAAACCAACAATTAAAATTGAGAGTTTTCTTCAGCATCTAAAGTCTAAATATAAATATTCTGTTGGTCTTTCCATTTAATAATATCAGCAAAGTAACATGGAAAAATTTAGTAGGGTAAACTACAATACAATACAGGGTGTTGGTCCTACCATATCTAAAAAACACAGTAATTTGCTGTATTTCTCTCCTACTCATCCTTGCCTCTGTCGTCTTCCTTCCAGACTTTCCTCTTTTCTTTCTCCGTCGCACCTTCTCAAGCTGTCGACACGCTGGTTCGGAGGGTTTCCTTCAGGAAGGAGAGGTCCATGTTCCAACCACAGCCTGATAGAGGGAGCCCGATAACCCCTGAGACAAGTACTATACTGCCAGCTGACATGAAGCAGATGTCCTCCTGACCCCTTTCTCGTTGGGAACAGGAGACCAAATGAAAATACAGGGGGTACTTGAACATCAGCAGTGCTATTGTGAGGGTGTGAACTTATTGGTGCACAAATTATGAGAATAACATAGAGTAAAGATGACTGAATCCATGAGTAATTAGAAAAACAAAAAAATATTGTTACATGAGTAAACATATTCCTAAGTGTTCCTTATAAAGAGTGGGCAGTTCAGACAAATTCAGCATCCCTGACCGTTAATGTCACGTGCAGTTTTTGTGTCATACAGAGACCTTGGGAAATTATGTAATGTACATCCCCAAGCCGGTCACACACATACAGGCCCACACATGCACACTGGTCACCCACTTGGAGAGTAAGTTGGAGCTGAGCATGCAGAGAGACCTTAGAGTGCTGTGACCTCATTACTATTCAGAACCAACGGTGAGAAGACAAGTAGTGCTGCTTTCCCAGTACAGCTCACCCCCCGTGCTAGTAAATGATGTGCACGAAAGTGTGGGTGTATAGGGTGGGCAGCAGCTTCCCCTGAACTCCACTCCTTGCCACTACTACACAGACACACACATACTCACTTCCTCCTGGGAGATATGGGGGCCTCTGCTTTCTGTCAGGGTGTCTTCAGCTGCAGATCCCTGGGGCCTCTCACTTGGTGGGAATCTGGTCTTCTCACTCCACAGCCAACCTCCCCCTCCTCCTCCCTACAGATGAGAAGGAAAACAAGACCTGAGGAAAGCACTGCAGCTCATCCTCTCCAATCGTCCCCTGTATTTTCTTTGCTATCTCAATACTTTGCCCTCGTCCCCTTCACTTCTTCTCTTTCGTCTGTGATCGATAACGTTAATTGGCTCACTGAGTCAGTGGTACATTGATTGTGGTCACTAATAAAAGGGCTATTGATTGGCACTTTGTTTAACACTGGCCCATGCAATGAGAGCTGCCCTCTAATGCTATCCTGACAGCAACCCTTTCCTGTTTGCCAGTCTTTTAATGTAATAAATTATGTCACTCAATTAAGGAGACTTTTTTTCTCACACATTTCTTTTGTGGCCTAACAGTATGAGGACAGCTTGTGGCTCCTGAAAAGCAGAGAGACAAAGCACCTGAGAGCTTGAGCAACAACTTGCCATCATGTTTATTAAACTTTGTGCTTTGTAATATAAAAACCACAGATGGTTAACATACTCCTATACCGCTGATACCTGAGTTTCATTCTTGTATAACCAGTACATAATAGAGTGAATTGTTGTAAAGCTGGATTTTTTTTTTCACATTGAACTTTGTTTATTCAACAGCAGATAGACATTAAAACAAAACTATGTATTGTGGTCTTAGAGATTTGGAGTTTGGTATCATTTTCTGTTATTATTGGAAAAACACAATGCATACCAGAAGAACGTCTGTTTTCTATGCGCAGTACATTTTTGTACAGAAGACATACTTGCACTGAATAAATGGTGGAAGTTAGGTATACCACAAGGAAATCAGAGCATTTTGGCCAAATTACAAATTCGCTCTTTTTATACAGTAGAACTAGTATTTACTGAAGGAGTTAAATAAACAAGATAAAACAGAACTGTAACTGTGCGTTCACACCGAACGCGATAGAGGCGGCCAGAGTGTCAGGTTCACATGTAAAGTCAATGGAAAGAGCGCGATGACACACGATTGCGCGTCCGGCGAAAATTCGGAAGCAGATTTGCGTCGCGAAAACGCCAAAACGCCTGAAACGCGCGTCAGTGTAGCGCGTGGGGCGCGTTTGACTCGCGAAGAAAACCACTCGTGTCAGATTGTGTGTTGCATTTTGTGCACACGCGCGTATCGCGCCAACCGCTCGAGTTGGAAAATCTGAACTCCAGCGTCAAATCGCGCCGCGACAACCAATCAGGAGCCTGGTGACGTGGCCGTAACTAGGTCAAAGGGGCAGATCCAGCCAAAGCCCTTCATTCGTCATTCAGTATGGAGGAAAAGCTCATCAGTGCCGTGGCTAATCATCCAGAGCTAAATGATGCTGGTTGCTACTTCTACCGAGACAGGAATAAAAAGGACCTAGCTTGGAGGCACATTAGTGAGGAGACTGGGCAACCTGGTAAGGTCATTCATTCTGCTTTTTAAAGTTCAGACTGACCCGATGAAACCGTGCAAAAGCTAGCAAACCCGCCTACTGTCCCGCTATTTTCCCACTGATGTACAAATACCTTTCCGCTAACGAGATGATGTGTTTATTCAGAGGACATCTGCAGCACAACACATCTGGCACAACTTCCTCCCACATTTCCGGTCCAGGCGCGTGGAAAGATGCAATTTTGAGGCGCGATGGATTTTTCTTGGACGCGAGCGCTCGCGTCTATCGCGTTCGGTGTGAACACACAAGAAATAGTAACATATAAAAATGCAGAGGTGTCTAAAGTTTGAGGCCACATTCAAAATCTGTCCTATTTTGGAAAATATTTGGACAAAGATCAATAAAACTTACAACACGCAAGATTAAGAAGAAATATTTCTGATAATACTCTATAGCCATGCAGGCAAATAAAAAAAGCTGTGACATTATGTAAACTTTTTTCTCCAAAAGAGTAGTTGAATACTTTGAAGCAGCATTCAGATATCATTTTTATCTACTAAACAGACACTGACTCAAGTAATTGAAAAGAAAGAAACACCACACCATAACAATATACATCAAACTTTGTTCACAGACAGATGAAAAAAGCAAATTCACAGTGTAGCAAACTCACAGTGACACTAGAATGACATCTGCACCAAATCTACTCCACCTGACCCCAAAAGAAGAAGCACTCCATTCTGCAGACACTTTCTAAACCCTTTATTCTGTATCTTTGTGGAGACGTATTTATAGTGCAGAAGTCCAGCATGACAGTGAGCCAACAAAAAGCCAAACACTACCTTTAGTTATTTCATTAATTTTCCTACTTGCCAAAATTTACTACATGTTGTGTATAATTCTTAGTACATTAACTGACTGAAATGTTGCAACCAACAAGAACATTGTTCTACATTTGCTTATCCAGATCCTTTAGAATTTTACAAGGTCATTTTCACCTTAAACTTTTAGCAGACATGCTCTCCTCCTGTTGGGACATGCAGATTGACAGGAAACAACCTACACAACATTCTCAACATGAACTCAATATCCAGTTTTATTGCAATTAGCTGCATGTGGTTCTTTACAGAGCCTGAGAGCGTTAGTGAGTCAAAGGCAGGTCTCCCGAGTAAGAAGATGAAAACTGGAAATGGGGTGTAAGTACCTCCATGAGAGATTTAATTATCCCCATTAAATATTCAATGATCAATAGAATTTGTTTTAGCCGATCAATAGGTTGCAAGGCCTGAGAAGGACAATGTGCATAAGTTACTATTTGCATTTCAAAGCAGCTTGTGTCACATGGCCCCATTGGAAATCCATACCATTTTGTTAGGCAGTATTTCATATTTAGCTGCTTTATCCCCTTATCACTGACTGCTATTGATTCCCTTCCCTTTATTTACTGCCTGCAAACTGCCTTAGGTTTAAAATGTCAAAATGTTTTTAGGGAATCTGATATACCTCCATCAACCTTCCTCATCTCATATCTAGCTCTGTATTTCGCTCCCCCTCCGTCTCTCTTTTTAATTCCCCTGCTGCTCTTTCCTCTCTCTTCCTACTTCGCTCTCACTACTCCTCAGTAGAGTTGAAAATTAAACCTTGTCATCTTCCCACCCACTGTACAGATCTCTGCTCATTCGGGTGTGAATCTGCACATTATTCAAATAAATATCTCAGAAGTGTCAGGGGAATACTCTGAGCCACTTCAAAGACTCTCCCCCACCCCCCAGCTCTTTCAATGTTGCTTGTTCCCGCTGGAGTCCTATTTTGTTTACCTGAACTGGCTTTAATGGCTTGTTTTTCCCAGTGCCTATCACTAGTTCAAGAGCAACATTTAGCCAAGTTCAAGTGCATGCATGTTCAGAACTCGCCTAAGCTTTGATTGTTCTGCAACACTGAGCGTCATGTAATTTATTTTTGGCCCCAAACATTGTTATTCATTGACTTCCTTGCACTCTTTCACCTGTTTTTTTTCTCCCTTTTTAAATTCTATGTTTCCCCTTTCTTTGCTTTGTGCCTTTTACTGCAGAGGAAAACAACAGTTTGCTTGGCTTTTCTTCTCCCCAACCTTTACTAATTCAACCAGGTAGTTTCACCTGGTGGGGTATTGTTTAAAATTGTCTAGAAGGCACAAGGTACGACAATACAGGCCGTAAAGAATTAAATAGAGTTCACTGGAGGCCAAGCATACAAAAACCCCCTCGCAGGATGATGCCTTAAACTGCTTTGTTAAAATATACTGACTTCTATCTATTACTAGCTATAAAACACTGGTTAAATTATAGTGTTTTCTGTTGCGCTACATAGGACATTATTTCTATCTATGAGCTGGCCTATCTATCACAGCAACCCTCAACCAGGAGACCGCAGAGGTCAGGGAGTTAACCTTCAGAGACCTGAGGGCAGCATGAAGCACCATCAGTGCCATCAGGATACATGGCCTCAGCACTGCTGCGCAGCTGGGGGAAGGAAAATCTGGATGAAGTGAATGGATGTGTATGTGCACAAGTATTTGCTTCACATCTGTAGGTGCCTCTGTGCATCTGTCTCGCTTGTGTAAATAACAGGGTCATGAATGATGGTAAAGTTGCTTGTAATAACCTCAAAGGCAGAAAGAGACATGCTGATTGGAGTATAATGTATGAGTATGTAAAAAAAAACTTTTCACTGATATGAGCTGTCACTATGTGATTTACAACCTTTTGGAATTGCTTCAAATATTCTTAAAACATAAAAGACATATGGACATGATTATAAAAACACATCTTGAAATATTATAAGTTTTCCAGTGAAATCCCTTCATTTTTAGATGCCTGCATACACTTCAGCGCATGTGCGACATTTGGCATTTGCGTGGGAGGACTGAAAAGTGGCGGTGACAGCAACAGTAGGTCGCAAATGTATTCGTCATAAAACAACCCCCTGTTTTAAAACTTACATCCACTGCTATTAATGGAGCTATTTACAATGGTGCCTCACCAATAAAACTCAGCTAATTGCTGGCTACAGTGCCAGCTGTTTGAACCAAGCTTGCTGGCTTTAGCATTAGGTAGACCTCAGACACTGAACAGGGAGAAAAAGGGAGCCACTGGTGTTTGCTTTGTTTGTTTTTAGTCTTCGTAATTTATTTATCCACTCTTATCGGTTCTCTTTTTGGTTTAGGTATCTTATTCCATCTCTTTAAATTTTACTGATCTGGACAATCGGTCCTTCAAAATGCAGGCCTTCAATGTGATTATACATGCTGAAAGACATCACTCACCACTGGCCCGGACACTTCAGCTTGTATGTTTAAATTGCTCCCAGCAGAATCCTTAATCTGGGCGGAAATCAATACGGCTTTTACTGTCACATCGGAGGGGCGGGGACCATGTATTGATGTTCAGATGTCATTTCGAGGGTGGTGGATTTGATGTTTCAGTCCTCTCCTCAGCGTGGAGATGGCACGATAGATCAACTGATGGTGTCTAGCTTTCTCCAGGGTTTTACTGGAGCTTGGAGTTTGGAGTGAAATGTGCAGTTAAATCAAAACGTGCTGAGATTACAAAGAAAACCAGAGGAAAAGGTTTATGGAAAGATTCAATTGATTTTTTTGAATGGTTTGAATTAAAGTCTGATATCTTAATTGGGTTAGTGTAACTGTAAGCTCCTCGCCTTAGCAGGATAGAAACTGCTGTCTTAATAGACTGGTTCTGCGCAATTATGTTTTCTTTCTATAGTGTTTCTTTAAAATATTTTGAAATTATGGAGATGTTTGGAGAATGCTTGACATTTTATAAGTCGGGTGATGTGTAGTTCTTAATTTGGACTTTCAGGCACCCATTTCTTATTGATACTTCCCATGTATACCAAATGTTTCCAGTGACATACTTAAAATTTATTGCCACAAATATTCTGTGGTAATCAGTACACACTTTGTCTCAAGTGTGTGTATAGAGATACATTGTCTAAACCTTAAGTTCGTAACAGTCTGTATGTTATCATTGCCACATAACGAAAGGAATGAGGAAGGAGATCCCATGGACCATTGTGTTGGAAACAGATGCTGACAGTAGTTTGGTCAAATTCAAAAACTCTTAACTTTTAATCTAGGTTATCAAAACCTCATTCTCTGTCATTCCTCCACAGCAGATTCTGATCAGAGTTGCCAAAAAAAGTATGACATAAAACATTTGTTTGAAACAATCACACTGTCACTTCACAAGTGACAGTGAGGCTATTTTTGCTTCATTATCAGCAGATTCAGCCTTTTATTATTTTGAAGAGTTTAATGCATTACTGCTAAACCCAGTGTTGAAACACAGATGTCTTGCTTCCATTAAATCTGTTATCCAAGTTATTTACTTTGTGAGTAACCAGTATTAATTATTTTTTCTTACCCTTCTGTACCTGCTTCATCAAACACACTAGATAATGAGATTGCTCTTTTGTTTTGTTTCACACCACATCAGCTCCCCTTCAGTCTTTCTCTTGCATTCATATTTATAGATTTGTCTTTTCCCCTAACTGTCAGTCTCCATCGCTCTCTGTCCCTATCCCACAGTTTCTCTCCAAGGAGTCTTGCCTCCTCTCTGACAGCTTGTGGGCCCTAGAGTCACATTTCAGGCCTGGCTGCTACTTAAAGGCCCATAATCTGCTTGGCGAATGGCTACAGTGTGGCGGCCTGAACGGAAGCAAATTATTCGCTTTAAGGACTCCTGCTGCTGTGGGACCCGGGGCTAGTGGCTGGTGCCGTTAACGTTAACACACACACACAGTGTGTAAGCCATCATTATTTATTTAGCCCGTTAAGTGTTTAAAGTGGAAAGGGTCCGTCGGGACGTAGCATGGTTGATGAAATTATTCCACATATATATATGGTTAAACCCTTCAGGGAGAGAGAAACATAGAAACATCGGGAGATGGAAAATGAAGACTTCCCTCCATTTCAGACGCAAGGTCAGATCATAGGAGTGTTCAGGGCTGACATGGTGATATTACAGAACTCACAACATGGAAGGAATTCCCTGTGATGTATGAACAGTGTAGGTTTCCTGAGACTGTATATGTCTATCAAACATAAATAATAACAATAATAATAATAATTTGATAGACTGTAACCAATTGGCAGTTACACATTTAGGCTTTACAACTGATTTCATTCTTTGGGGAAGTCTCCTCCAAAGATAAATATCAATAGCTTCTAATATTTGCTATGTCACAGTGAGCTCTGATTGATCTTAAAGCATGTGTGTTGTGTATGTGCTGTGTGTCTTCATCCAGGTGCATATGCTTGATCACTGTAATTGACAGAGGGGACATCATATTTGTTTTCTCTATGTATTTGTGGAATAAGGAGTCCCAACATAAATAAGTAATCATTGCATGGTGGCCCTCCCATAGCATGTTGGGCCAGTAGCACTTGCCCTCCAGTAATGACACCATTAGGTTACAGGACTGAAGTAAGCAGTTGAGAGTTTACCTCTGGGAATCTATTCTCTGTTTCTATCCTGCCGTACCTAATCGTGACATTTACTGGAGGGTTTACACCTCTATTTGCAGCACTGGTGCAACAGCACCAACAGAAATGCAACTTTTTCCTTTTTTTCTGTGCTCGCTGCAATAATCGCAGAACAAATGGAAGAAACACAGTTTTGTGGTCACCATACATTGATAAACATGCCATACAGTTAACCGATGCCAATACTTATTGACCCCCCCCAACCCCCTCCAGACAATTGAAAGCTGCTAATACAGTGAAAAATTTGGTAAATGTTGGGAAAATGAGCATTTTCCATAATAATAAAGATAACACTCTGTAAGAACAACCACTTAAATATTATTAAATATTATTAACTACAGTGATGGAAAGTAGAGACAGATACGGGGATGAAGGGGAGGGGTTGGTGGTTGAACAGATTGAATGGCTAATGAAATGGGTACCTCCAGGCCTGAATAAATTCTCTGGTCTGGCGATCCCCCAGGATGCTGGCCTCCTAGGGAGATTAATGACCACTGGGCCATAGTATAATGAAGTAGTTTGCCTTGGCAATGTGCTTGTGAATTCATCACGGTGTCCACAAGTGGGCTGGCCAAGCACAACATCTTTATAAATCCCCCTCACTCTTCTCTCCCGCTGGTGCTGATTTATGGTTCCACCACCCCCAAATGGTTTGCCCCCTCTCACCAGACCCCGCCCTGGCTGACCATCACTATCCTACCGAAATCCAGGTCACTGCACTGATGGGGAAGAAATGGGAGGCTAATCAGATAATGGGAGGTGAAAATGGGCGAGAGTGAGTTGGAATCTTCAATTTCTCAAGCTCTGCCCGTCTCAGCTTTTCATTCTCTTTCACCTGGACACACATTTTGTAAAAGTTGATCCTTTCTGTTTTTGATATCTCTAAAGCAGTGGTTCCCAAACTTTTTTTGCCAGGCCCCCCTCTTTTACAAGAAAAATGTTCGCGCCCCCCCACCACCTAACCCCCCCCCGCACAAACACATCCTCCAAACACACACACCCATATTTTGTTTACAAACTCCATTGCGGTTTATTTCACACCTCAAACATTTAGTAAACAATTAAGCAAATACAAGTAAACGGCAATAAATTACAGGTAGTAATAAAATATACTACTAACTCTTTTACGCTACGTCCACAACTACACGGGTATTTTTGAAAACTCAGCTGTTTCTATGCGTTTGGGCTTTTCGTCAACAGTAAACGGCGTTGCGATTCACCGAAAACGGAGATTATTTAAAACTCCTTTTTTGCGTTTACGTGTGGACGAGGATTACAGAGTTCGTCACGCAACGTCAAAGGTATGTGCCTTTTTTCACGTCACGCTGTGCGCCACGTTATTGTTTACATGAGATGAATTGCAGAATGGCAGATAGAGACAAAATACTGTTAATCTGACTATCTTCAGGTTTTACACACTTACATATACACACGCAGTTACTGTCCCTCCATTTAGAAAGGCAGAGGCGTCACGGTGTAATTCTTTTACGTGTAGTTGTTTTTTTTCCTGTGTAATAATATTCAACATTGCTATCAATACATTTTTCAAAAAATGCCTCTCTGTGCAAAATGGGTTTAAACACATAAACAGCTGTGAGATACTGTTTGTCCGTGATTTGAACCGGGGGAACAAATTACGGCAGGATCAGCCTGATATTTTTTGTATCCCACTGTAACTTTACTGCATAAAGAGCTAACATCATGTTAGCTGTCAGGAGTAGTTAGTTATTACAAGAAGTGTTTGTGAACTAAAAATCAAGAATGTGGGATACTGTTTGTCCGTGATTTGGAGAGCACAGCGCGTGCTCCCGACGCAGGGAAACTAATTTTGCAGGGGAGACCTACCTTGGCACTTGTGCAGGTGAAGCCAAAGGGAAGATATGCTTCACCATATTTTCCTGTCTTTGGCTTGGAAGGAAGTTGGTTTGGAAACATATTTGGCGATGCTTCATCTCCTGCTTTGCGTTTGTGTGGGAGCCCCGTCAAAAACCTGTCCACAGTGTCCAAGCGCTCTTTTTTTTTTTTTTTCTTTTCATACCGCGCCCCCCCTGCAGTGGCTCTGCGCCCCCCCTAGGGGGCGGGCCCCACACTTTGGGAACCTCTGCTCTAAAGATACTAGTTGACATCATATTTTACTGGTAGTGCATGTAAGCTGAGGATTGTCTGTATCCTGTGAAGTGATTTAAACATTATAGGTCATTATAGAATTATTCCTTTGGTATTCAGTAACCTACATTGATAGTGCATGGATTTAAAAATAATAATAATAATTATTATTATTATGTAATCTGTATTTCTTTAGACTGGGTTTCATTTTGTCAGAATATAATGAGAAGCTGGTCATTTGTGCAAGAAGAAATGTGGATAAAAAGTTTATAACAGCGAGACGGGGTCAGTTGCTGGCAGTGATGCTGTTGCTGTTCATGGTTTTGCGGGTTGGAAGTTGGCGCTTGATAATGTCTATATCACTCCATCAGTCTCTGCACCTGATTGGAATGATGGTCTTGGTGATTAAAAATTGGTATTAGTTTGGGAATATTGGGAATATGTACAAAACAGTTGGCAACAATTCCCATAGGTTTCTTGACCTTTCAGTTTGAATTCTTTAAACTGGAATTAGAAATGAAAAGCATGTTTTTTTTAAAATTTATTTATTTATTTTTTTAGGCTATCTTCATGTGGACACCCTTGCTTGATCCAGTTATTTAGACCTTAGTACTGCAGAAGCTTCATAATTCCTTTCCAACTGATATGACAGTATAAATCACGGGGCAGAAGTCCTTCTACATTAGCTTCTGTTATGATAAATGAAGCAAATGTAGGACTTTAATCCTGCATTCTTTTTGAAGGCCACCAGATGGCGATAGTTATGGTTGCAGAAAACTTCCAGTGTTATAGAAGTCTATGGGAAAATTGCTTTCATCCTTGAACTCTGTAAACATTTTACTGATGAATTCATGAGCTCAGTCACCTATTTTGGGTCATCCTGAAAAAAACTTAAAATCAAGATTTACAAAATCTATTTTGTAAATGTGCCGTACCATGTTTTAAAATGGAGGATTATCTGTGGTATGTCTGTGAAGGTTCTCAGTCATCCAGGTCATCGTAGTCAAAGGAGTTTGCAAAGAAAAGCGTCTGGACTTCTTTAAGTTGCTTGAAGACGTTTCACCTCTCATCCGAGAAGCTTCTTCAGTTCTAAGGTCAAATGGCCGAGAGTCCCAGATTTAAACCCAGTGGGAGTATCCCCCCAAGGAGGGACAAAGGACCCCCTGGTGATCCTCTAATCACATGCGCCAAGGTGTGAAAGCGGGTGTGGGACCTAATCAGCCAGGGTTTCGGGTGAGCCCATTGTGAAACCTGGCCCCACCTTGTCATGTGAATTCCTGAGGTCAGATGGCCCAGGATGTGAGTGGGCGTTAAGGCGTCTGGGGAGGGAACTCAAAACTGGATTATAGATGGCAGACAGTTGGTGTCGTAAACCACCGCCTCTGTTCAAAGATGGTCGCTCACAGTGGACATAGATGGCCTCTTTCACTCCTCTTTCAAACCATCTGTCCTCTCTATCCAATATGTGAACATTGGCATCCTCAAAAGAGTGACCTTTATCCTTAAGATGCAGATGGACTGCTGAGTCTTGTCCTGTGGAGGTAGCTCTTCTATGTTGTGCCATGCGCTTGTGAAGTGGCTGTTTGGTCTCTCCAATGTAGAGGTCTGGGCATTCCTCGCTGCACTGTACAGCATACACCACGTTGTTCAGTCTGTGTTTTGGAGTTTTGTCTTTCGGGTGAACCAGTTTGTGTCTGAGTGAGTTGCTGGGTCTGAAGTACACTGGGATGTCGTGCTTGGAGAAAACTCTCCTGAGTTTCTCTGATACACCGGCTACATAGGGGATGACAATGTTGTTGCGTCTGTCTTTCTTATCCTCCCTCGCTGGTGTCTGATCTTCTTTTCTGTGCCTCTTTGCTGACTTTATGAACGCCCAGTTAGGATAACCGCATGTTTTCAGTGCTTCCTTTACATGTGTGTGTTCCTTCTTTTTCCCTTCAGGCTTGGAGGGAACATGTGGTATCTGTGGTAAGAAATTGTACTGGTTAATCTGTTGTATCAAACTGCTCATTAGCTAACAACTTATCAGTCACAAGTGCATTTTCACAGTCGGACCCACACCTTACATCTGATTTTTATGCAAGCAAGATGGCGAGTGTGAAATCCTTATGTTGAGGTTTCAAGCAGGAATTCTGAAGCAAACAGGTGATGTCACTGTTACTAAATGTCCATCCTTTACATTTTTTTAGTGCTAGTGGCAGGGGGCTGCATCTATGACCCAAAAGTTTACTGGTGTTGGACATTAATACAATAGAATGAGGTATTTGGTTTTTTCCACCTACATTATTAATCAGATTTTAGTAAAACTTGCAACCATTGATCATTATGTGGTCGTCACCCAACTTTCTTTTGTACTTTACACATTTTTATGAATTGTCATGAGTCGGACGTGCTACTATATCATTTATGTTCTGGTTCCAAATGTGGAAATATTAGCACATAACAGTTTATGTGCCTTACATCCCTTTCTCTCACAGCAGTGAGAATCACGCTTCAGTTCACCTCATTGTTCCCAAGATAGTGACTGTCACAAGATTTAGCATTTCTAGTAAGAAAAGAAAAAAACCCATGAACCTCATTTGAAGGGTGACATCTGTCTTTTCACCTGTACCATTCAGAAAGGCAACTTCTATGTAGACCAAGGCTAAGAGCTGTAAAGTCAGAGACCTTGTTTTCCTTCCCTTCCATTCTCTTTGAGTGATAAATTACCAAATCCTATTCTGCACCTGCAGGAGCCATGTTCCTATTTTCTTTTGTACATGTTTCTTGTAGATGAATTTAATACATTTTATGTTCATGTTTTAACAAAATTAACACAAAATTAACACAAAAGGAATGAGATTAGGATTTAAATTGGAGTTTGCATGTTCTCCCCGTGTTTATGTAGGTTCTCTCTGGATACTCTGGCTTCCTCCCACAGTCCAAAGACATGCAGTTAGTAAGGTTAGGTTAATTGGTGATTCTAAATTGCCCATAGGTATGACTGTGAGAGCAGATGGTTGTCTGTCTCTCCGTCGACCCTGATAGCTCTGTGGCAGATCAGCCTGTCCGGGGTGTACCCTACCTGCTAACCTAAGGTAGTTGGGATAGCCCTCCTTGTGGCCCTCATAAGGATACGTGGAAGATGATTGCAGTTCTGTGAAGACGGAGGCTATGCAGCAGTGCAAGTTACTGATAAAGTAAATGACAACAACTGGAAGATTTGCTCTTGTCCTAATAATGGAAACTTAAAAATGAGGCATATATTAAAACTTTATATAACCACACTCTCATTGTAGCATGTGATGAATGCTGTGTACACCTAATTGTTAATAAATGTTGGATATCTCCAGTGAGTAGCTCAGCCTTTAATGCATTCTCACCAAAAGACAGGCCTGTGCCCCCTATTGCTGAGACATTGCCAGCCTGTTAATGGGTGAGGACTGATGAGCCCCAGTGTTGCACAACTCTGCTGGGCTCATAAACCCTGTCTATTTGATAACCGGTGCTCCATATGGAATAGTGGCAAAGAGATTAAAGAAGAACAATAAAGCACATTCAGGGATATTTAGATTAAAATGCATTTAATTGGATTCTCGCATAACACAGTTGAGATGCATACTCCTAGAGCTGTTCTTTCTGCATGTGCCCTGTACTAAAGCTAAACGATATTGCTGTCATGGTGTTTGTAGCATAACCTGTTAAAGATTATTAATGAGTACAATAAATCCAAATAGTATAATAGGAAGTTATGAAAAAGGGAATGTCAGACTTAAGTCTAATGAGTATTTAGTTTGTTTACCAGGAACAATTGTCACCCTGTGCCATGTGTGCTTAGTAATTGTCAAAGGCTTTACATCTCCCTTCTTTCTCCGAAAAGGTTATCTTAATCTACACTGTCTTATTTTTCTTGGAAAGAGATGGATGAGTCAAGTAATTGTACAGTTGACACCATCTTGTGTGTGTGTGTGTGTGTGTGTGTGTGTATATATGTAGTAAATAAATATTGGCTTTAATTTGTAATTAGCTGAAAAGGTCAAAGACTTCAGTAGCCATCTGAAGGTTATTCTCCATGTCTTTTACCTTTTCTCTTTAAGTAGACAACCTTTTAATTAGGGCTGCTCGATTATGGCAAAAATGATAATCACGATTATTTTCACTGAAATTGAGATCTCGATTATTTGACGATATTTATTTAACAATAACAATGTATTGAATAATGGCTTTAAAGATGTCAAAAAATAATATAAAATAGTGTGCAAATACTGATAACAGTGCAAATGTTTGCAATATAAAAAATATATGAAAAATGTAAACATCTATGTTTAGTGAACTTCAAAATACTGCATAATACTGGGATATTTAGTCGCGTTGTACAGGGTATCGTGAATGGAGGTCTGTGAGGATGAAGCAGGTGTTGTCAAGAGTTTTTTCTGTATGTTCCTTCATTGTTTGATCGTATGTCACTTTGTGAGCGGTCTTCAAATGATTGAATAAATTTGTAGTGTTGCTCTGTGGTGCAGCTACGACACCGTAGCAAAGTTTCCACACTATGTCTACTTGATCCACGTCTGACTCCGCGAACCCGTAATGTTTCCACACCACTTAAGTCGTTTTACCTGTCTTTTCAACCAACGGCATTCTTTCTTCAGCAGCCATTATCCTCTCCTCTCCAAATAACTTCTGCTTAGCTTTCCGAGCTTTCCGAGCTTCCCTCGGGTCCTCTTAATTGTTGTGACGCGTGTTCGAAACGCAGAGAGGTGCGCTCGATTTACCACACGGAGCAGCGCGAGAGGAGGAGCTAATAATCGGCTCAGTCATTTTTAATGATCGTTGAAAGCCCAGATCGTAATCACGATTAAAATTCGATTAATTGAGCAGCCCTACTTTTAATCAGATTATGACCTTGGTGCCAAGAAGTTGTTAACTGTCCATGTGTGCCTTGTAGAAGATCAGTGATTCAAAGCTAGGATGATTCCTTTTGATTGTCTGTCTTTAAAAAAAAAAAACCAAAACCCAGATGTGTGTTAGCGAGTACTTGAGATTGTGTGCTTATGTTTGTTGAGGATTGGAACTGTAATTTATTTTTGAGGGTTACAACCCTGGACCTCTATCCTACACCTGCCTCATCTGTCCTGCATGAGACAGCTTTGTGTAGTCTCTTGGGGGGCTCCGATGTAGCAGAGTTGCCTTCTATTACCCATATGTGTTAGTCTTTGTGTGGAAAATCAGACCTTTTGCTTGTGTGTGTGTATATGCGCGTGTTAACGTAGGCATGTGTGTGTCTGTGCTAGTATTGATCCCCCCCCTCCTTTCTTATAATGAAGTGGAACTACAGCTCCATTATGAGCTGCTCTGCCATTGGCTGGAGGTAATATGAAATTAGCTAGCGTGCCGTGAGCCTGTCAGTATTGATTTCACTACCCAGATTACTTGTTACAAAAGAATAGAGCTGTCTGTGGCATAATTGAACAAGTTAACTCCTTGTCTCATAAAATATAGGCCTGTATTGATTGTTACAGGGGAGGGCTCTGTGATATGTAGAGAGAAAGTAAGTTGTATGGGTGTTAACTGTGAAGAGGTGCTGATGCTTTCTTTTCTTTTCTTTCCGCCAGTGTCACCATGACACGTGGATCGAGGGATTTCTTGCTGAGTTGCAAGATGGCAAACAGCAAATGAGTTGTGTTTCATCGGCTTCACATTACAACACACATTTCTCTTTTCCTCCCTCTGTCATTTTTCATTTCATTTACCCCAAGATTTGCCCGAGTCTGTTTTTCAATTTATTAAAATGTGTAAAAGGTGTCAGAGCTTGACATTGTCGGAGCAGATTTACTTTGCGTTTTCGTGAGTGACCTCTTTGTATGTAGAGCAGCCAATGCTTGAATTGTGATGAGGAATGATGATGATGGCCTCTATATTCTTTTTTTTTTTTAATCTTGCTTTCTTTCTTTTTTTTGGTCTGCTGATGAAGTGGAGCATGCTAGCCCTGCCTAATCACACTTGGCAGATTTGTGCCATGGAAAGTAAGGTGTTTAACAAGCATCCTGGTCCATTAATTAAGGTCCTTCTTAAGAAAAACTGGGAGAAAGTGTGTTTAATAATTCACATGAGTTAAAGTCAGCTAGAACATAATTTGTCAGCATAGAGAAGGAAAGATAGTGTGCTTCTCTTAGCGGTATACATGGGGGAGGCCAACCGGATGGATACATCAGATCTTATATGCACACACACACTACTCCATAACTGCAGTGTAATGAGCCTTTAGCCTGTTAACCCTAGCCACCTACCCAGCCAGCAAGGTTTTTTATGAAGCCTCTGTTTAGGGCATAGTCTACATGCTTATCTTGGGTAATTAGAAAATAGGACCCAGTCAACAATAAAATGGATAGTTTATTCTAATTGTCTAATGAAAGTAAGGTATGGCCCAAAAGAGGAGGTGATAAATTATTTTGTGTGTGAATGATGCTGTTGTTCCTAAAACAGGCGTGGAAGGTACAGGGTCCCCCCCCCCCCCCCAACAGGGTGAGGGGTTAATGAAATGCTCTTCCACGTGCTGATTTCCTGCACTCCACTGCTGAGTGATAAGTAGCTAACCAACGAAGCCTGTAATTACAATCTTACAGAAACCGGCCTGATCTGTATATAAATCTCACCATCCAATTACAAGATGTAATAATTCTGCACTCAGGCTGGTAATGAGGTCTAATACTAGTGCATGTGATAATCCCCTCTGGATGCGGGCTTGATCAGATGTTGGCTTTGTAATTAGACTGGCAGAAAATCATTATTTCGTGTTCAGAAAAAAAATGAGGTTGGTGGGAAGTTAATTTTCTTCCCATTCTCTGAAGCGTAGACAAGAATTTAATGATTTAATCATGATTGTTAGCTATTTTGCAATCAATTTGTAATGATTGTGTCGCAACAGAGGCTTTCAGGGAGAGGGGCCTGAAAAGATTGAAGGTGTCATTGATATGGCATGCCTCTGTCAATAGATCTATACACTGTAGCGCTGATACCATGGAGGAATGAATGCATAATTATACGTGTGCATGTAAATGGATGTCTGCATGCTTGTATTTTAGTTTTTTATGTTGTTTGCACATTTGTATGCATATGAAGGCCGACCTTATAGATCCAGTAACAGCTAACCAAAAGTGTTTGATAAGCGTGCGCTGAAGATCATTTCCCTTTTGTTTTAAAGTAACCTGTAGATTTGGCCACAAAAATAACTTTTTATTTACTTAACATAGTTTTTGGTTTAGAAGATTAAACTTTTTGAATAAACAGAAGGCCATTGTGAATAGATGAGAGATCAGAAAGTCGATTGGAGCTCAGTTAGTGACACAAACATTTTTTTTATAAATAGCTATACCCAAGGATTATGTCTTTTTTTTCATATTTTCTCTGAATGAAAACGATGTCTGTGAAGGGAAAAGTTATGAGTGTTGAGAATTAATATATTGAGATAAACTTGTATTTCTGGATCTAGAAAACATTGCAACTGAAAATAGGACTGAAGCACTGTATAAAAATTGTAGCTGGTTGTTTATTTTTTGTGTTTGCTTCGTCTGTACATCTCTTAACAACATTCGATCTGATAGAGGGTCCCGGCTTTTAAAAACTGCACAAAATAATACCCTGATATATATTTTTTTGTAATTGACAGAATGGCAGCAGGTGACACTGTCTCTCCTTTATTAGGAATCATTAACTTTGCTGGGATAGTTTGAATATTTTAATGTATGGTTTTATCGAACTTAAATTTGCTAATTTCTTATGTTATTTAGACAGTTTGCAGACCATTAAAAACTACTTGTACAGTAACTGTATAGTTCCACACCTCAGATGTCAGTTCACATGTTTCAGCAATGGCTTGAATGCAGTTCTTCAAAGGTTAACACTGTATTAGCAGCATCTGCTACTGTAACTCTATGCAGTGTTTGATTGGAATACTGCCTGTTTGATCATCTGAAGCTACTTAGTTTACCGGAGCATTCACTATGCAGTAGATTTAGGCAGCCCTGTGGGTTTGCACTTGGCTCATCTCTCCCCTAATCTCCTGGCGATTGCCGTTGAATACTTTATTGATAGGGAATTGACTCCACTCCTCCAAGCCGATTTTTTTATAATTGATACTGTTTGAAGTTACTCCCGGTGGACCAAGCGTTCAAAGGCTGGTTGCTGTTTTGATCAATTATATTAAAGTGAAAAAAGAAAAAAAAACCCAAAAACTGGATTGCATCAATACTGCGTTCAGCTGTAACCTGCTTGGAAAAAAAGCGGTGTTATGCAGGTCTCCAGGAGAACCTAAGTGTAATAATGACTGTGATTAAGGAAATGATTAACGGAGCATGGATTAAGTTTTGGACTGAGACTAGGACTATATATGTATCACTATTTTTTTTTTAAAGGATAAAAGATATGTCCATATTCATGTCATGAGCATGCTAAAGTTTGGGTGCACAGGTTTTCATTTGCCCACTGAATTTTTATTTATTTATTTTATTTTTTGTAAAATACTATCTGGCCATTGTCAGTCAAATGACTAGTGAATACCATTTTTTTCCATTGAAATGTGTGCAGCGCAATTTGATATATCAGTCAGTTTTCCAGCCATAGCACAACAGATTGTGTTGATTAGTATTACATTATAAACACACTGGCACTGTAATTGGTATTGATATTTATTAAATAACATATACTCTTGTCTTTAGTGAAAGTTAAATGGTGCTTGACATTATTTAAAGGTTTAGTTATTACATTATTAGAGTCCATTCAAATATAGCAATCGGAAACAGGTTCTTTGTATGTCCTCCTGCAGTTGCTGTTTTTTTTTTGGTTTTTTTTGAAAAAAAACTTTTAAGTGTCAAGGTACTGTCTCTTGAAATATGTATCAACATTGCTCTTCTTTCTCCTAGTGGATACTTTTTAGGCAGCTTTTGTGGTTAGCTTTCATTATAGGTGCCTAGCCTCATGCCTCCAATTGCCTCTGCCTGGCTGAAGGCTCCTCAGAGATGCTTGGCTGGAGCTCTGGGCCACTGGGCCTTTGGACCTCTGAGTCCTTCACTTCGGTGCGTTGGCTAGAGAAAGAGGGAGCTGCTTTACACAGCCCAGCCCATTCTCTGCCCCAGTCCGCCTCAGCATAGACTCCCACCTGCTCGATACCACAGAAGAGCTTTCAAGTGCTCTTTGAAAGGGAAAAAAGCAGAAAAGGAAAAAATCAGAGACTGTGTTCTTTCAGGCGCTCAATAGCATGGCACTAGCCTCTCTTAGCTCCCATGACACCACTCTCTTGGCCTCTTCTCTGTTCTTGGCTTTTTCACTCAATTTATTTTTTAGTTTTTTTTTCTGCTTCAATCTTCTTTCTCTCATGGCCTCATCTTCTCTCGACTGACTTCTTCTCACAGGCTTTTGCCATTTCTTCTTAATATAACTAAAGTAGACATAGAGCCGACAAAGAAGAGCAAATAGGACAAATAAAAATATTTGTTTTTTAAATTTGTAGTATGCTCTTGCTTCATCCATGATAATAGAATGAATAAATTAAAAAAATATATATATTGTTGTTATTTTAGCAGTTGATGGGAAATACCTTTTGTCACAAATACCTTGCCTAGTTGCACCACAAAAATGAAATCTCCTAATGCTTGCTGTCCACTGACCAACACATCCACAAGTCCTAGAGCTGAAATTAAATAAAATATTGCTGTCAGGCTATAAAGATAATTAGTCCTGTCTCATCTACTCTCTCCCTTGCAGTTTAATGTGACCCTTTATGTTTTATGGATGCCAGCATAAACCCCATCACTTCTAAAATACGACACAGATATGGAGGAAGGAAGTGTATTATAAACTAATTGCTTCATATTGGACAGAAGCCACTAGAGACACTGTAGATTTGTATTGATATTATTATTGGATGTGTATAAAGAGCACACATACACACTTATTGGAAGAGCATCTGTAACGGTACATTGTCAAAACTAATTCCCATCCTTCTGGCATCGTCATAGTTATAAAGCAGAGACAGTGCTTGGGAAAGCTGTGATTTGAAGACATAAGCCCCAGGCTCCTCATTCCACTCTGCCTCTGAACTCCCCACATACTCCCTGATACTGAGACACATTACAAAGTTCCTCCCTGTAGCTCTTCTCTTATCTTTGCCTGCTATAAAACTATCTTAGAGAAATAGGACAGGGTTAAGGTTTGAAGTAATCTGTTTCTTTTCATTCTTCCATGAAACATATGCCCACTTTGTAACGAGGGAAAAACTAATTATAGACTTGTACAGGAAAGATAATACACTTGTAGCGATTGCTTTGTACCCAGAGCTGGGATTGTGTGTCGACAGTGTATGTGTACAGTAATGATGGCTTTATCTACCCCCAAATACCCCTCTACAAACCTACAAAGCCCTATAATTATGTTAAATACCCGCAGAATGGCTGGCGCACACTGGGGCACAAGCCATTGTAAGGGAATGAAATACAGAGTGTCTATTAAAACAATTTTACTCTGTGATTGTGTTGGGTACATAGTTACTGCTTGGGCAATGACATGCTTGACTGGCAGTAGGCATGCAGTCGTAACACAATCAACACACATAAATGGATATAAAGGTTTGTTTGCCAAGGCTCATAGGATCCTCAGTACAGCACTTTTGCAGGGAACAGTCCTTCCAGACTGTTCACACATAGGTGGATTGCTAAGAAACCTATCATTATGTGTAAAGACTGCATTTATATGTTCAACACTGAAAAAAAAGCAACAGTGAATATAGCATTTTTTACAGCGTCTTCTGCAGTTTTCCAGCCCCTGTATTACCAGTTTAAGTAATATCATTGTTACAATATCGTGTTTTATCATGACTTGACTGTAAAAGATATCTTTAGCGTGCTAAGGGAGTACTAGATACTGGACATTGTTTGTGCTTCTATATGTAAATTTCTGTACTAATTGCACATCTGTAAACAGTTCAAACTTATATTGTTGCAGGGCAGATGTTGCCTATCTTTGAACCCCGAGGTCAAGGAGAGATGAGGTCTTTCTCTCACTTTCTCACTGTTACCCATTTACTTTCTTTTTCTGTTTTTTTTTTTTCATTTCGTTTTTTTTATTTCCCACATGTGGTAAGTCAGGCAGTGCAGGGTCATCGAGCCGTAAAGCCATTTGCCGGTGAAGTGTAGGAGTGGGCCAGCTGAAGGTCAGTCTGAGGCACAGACAGATATGCGCGCAGTACATAAGGAGAATCATGCTTCCATTAGCAGTGCCTCTGTTTACCATGGGGGATACACCAGGGGTTTGATGGCATATGCTGTAGCCCCTGGCAGCCTCGTGACGGAGCACTTACCATAGAGACAGCAGGCCGAGGCCTGGTTAGGGGCCACCCAGAGGCTGTGTCCTGAGGCAATGCTACTGGGCTGGGATGGATAGTAGGGTGATGATTGGCTGTCCAGCTTATCTACTGTTCCTATACCAACCTAAAAAGCATTTCAAATTTTACTGTGTATGGCCTCAGAGAGCATCAAAGGAACCCAATGCAGGACCTGTGTTTTTCTGTCTTCACACTACAAACAGAGTGTTGGTGGTTTTTGTGTTGTCTTTAGGAGCCTTTGACAGTGTTACACGTTAGAGAAGACAAATACTGAACTTGTCGCTAAATGTTTCTAATTTTTTTCCAGGTATGGTAAGAAAAGATTTTATTGTAGTTGGACAAAGTATTTGATTGTCTTTAAATACAATTTATTTGTGTTTTCATTATCCTTCAAATTCCCTATTTGTCTGTTAAAGTTTTCTAGAAAAACAATACAATACATTATCTAACAAAACATTTTATAAATTTGTGGAAACTTTGTATCCCAACCTGTATATGCATTTTTAATGACTCAGTTACACAATGCCACAGCAGTTGTTGCTAATAATACTAGGGTAAAATGTGCATAATGCAAAAAAGTCTCTTTAATCTCTTCTTACAACATGATGGAGCCAACCATATAGTACAAACGAAGAATCCAAAGAAGTAAAACAATTTCTGCACTTAGTTTAGGGGTAGGCGTCTGTGTGACTGGTAAGTTTATATAGTTTTGATTTAGTGTAGAGACTTTCTGTGAGTTCTAATGAATAGCATGAGACTGGGACAATGCTTAATAGGCACTGTATGCTTATTACTCAGCAACACCTGTAATTATCTTCAGCATCTGTCTGGCAGACAACAGTGGTATGGTGCAACTTTGTTCTTGTTAGTGACTTTGAGTGGGCAATATTCCCCACTATGGAAGATGGATGATAGGTGTGTCTGCTCTATAGCTTGTGAGTTTCAAGACAACTTGGTGTGAAGCTGTCTTCATTAGGACCCTGTTAGACCTTGCTTCACCTGACTGACTGACAGACTGTTCGTGAGAGGCTCTATTAGGCTGCTGCACAGCTCTCTGTGGACTGCCTATTTACTGAAGTGCCCTCTCTCTTTTTTCTGCCTTTCTGTCTCTTTCTTTCTCTTGCCCCCTCTTGTTCTGTCTGGTCAGGCTAACCCCAGGAGCCCCCTTAACCCATGGTGGTTGAGAGCTGAGTCAATCAGACGCAATGATGTTAAACTCCTCTCCAATGAATACCATTCACCAGTCATCAGTGAGATTGTCTGTTTCTGGCAGCTGATTAGAAGTTCATCTCAAACAAGTTCATTGTACTTACAGTTTCTCTAAAGAGAGTAACTATTTGATAGCTTGATCTTTAACTTGATTACTTTACCTTAAAACAGAGACACCAGTAATAAGATAACAGCATGGATTTCTTAAAACCTTTTCACAAAGAATCACAAAGAGTATCAAAATGAAATCACACAGCTGTCCTGGAAAATACTTCCTGAAATATATTTGATTAAGATGGTTCTAAATCAGCTTCATTATATACTGTTCCGTTAACATTTTCTGTGAAAAATAAAACTCTGTCCGAGTTTCCTGTTTTAATTTAAAACTGTAATAACATTATTTTTTCACTTTGAGAATGCATAAATTTTTGACCCGAATGTGCAACACTTTATGCTACCAAGCTTAAAGGCTAGTTTTTAGATTAGAAAAGACTTTCTAAAAGACTTTTAGAAAACACTTTTATCCAAAAGTTCTTTTTAAATATTTTTTATCTGTTTTTTAAACTTGATTTAAGGTTTTTATAACAGCATTGAACATTAAATGTTTGCTTGGAGACAATGTGAATTCATTGTTAAAGTTAGGTACATTCACTGCATTAATTTAGTCTATAGTGTCAGTATTCTTTGACAAAAATATCAAAGATGCAGAATACAGGGTTGCTACAGAACAGCCAAACTGTAGGGTTTGTCCAAAATTAAAATGCCCTGATTTCACACAGCAGTATGCATTTGAATTAACCAATGTGTTGTGATTAATATACCTCTTAATAAGTCATTGTTTCTTTTAACTCTGAATTACTAGTTTTCTAATCCCCCCGTCCCACACTAAATAAACAGACTTAAATGGTCTTAATAGCATTGATCTCTGTACTCTCTATACTATCTATATACATGGTAGGTTGAAGGGTAATCTCAGGAGTGTTTTGGTGTAAAGAGGTTAGCTGGCAACTGATTTGATCATGCCGGGCTGTTTAGTTTAGCAGTGAAGGATGCTGCATGTAACAGTGTCAGCCACTTAGTGCCCATCAAACCAGGCAAGTCAATAAGTCCCACATCAGTCACTCTCATTGGTTGCCAGAGTGATATGCCATTGGAGAGACTCAGACCACGTTCTTCTTCTCCCATGTCTTCACCTGTCAAGTGATACAGAGACAGCAGGGAATCAGATTTTTCTCATAGCTCTCAACAGTCCAGCCATCAGCATTCACATTGACAGGCTTCAAAACCTTTATACTGAAAAGTGCTTTATCAGTCACTTCGATGCGATTGTGGGACACTTCTGAACAGTTTATGATGATCTTTCTGTTGCTACATCGGGTTCTGCTGTAGTTACACAGCTATGGTTTGTCAGGAGAATAAAGGTAGTTCGCAACTAACAACAGCTAAAAATATTCCACACCAAACACAGCTTGCTTGAGTTAGTCTTGTGAATTACCATGAGGGCTGCTGTATTACATGGGCAAGGAGAAATGAAATGTTTTGTCCCAAACAGCTTTATTATCTTCTTCTGCACAAATAGATTAAAAATATAGGTTATATACTGATAAGCTACAATGTTAAAGCCACCAGAAATTGAGTATGTCATTACAGTTGCACGTGCTAAAGGGTTTACTTTATTAAGCAGCAAGTTAATCGTTATGTTCTTGAAGCTGATGTGATAAACATAGAATAGAAACAGTGGTACAACACTATGCATTTCCTTAAAGGACCTAAAAGTTCAGTGGGAAGCATCTTGATGACAGGTACCACAGAACACCTTCAGATGTGTTGTGGAGTTCATGATTTCATAGGTCACAGCTGTTGTAGTGGCACAACTGCAACAGTATTGGGCAGTTGACCATGTTATAGCTGATTGCTTTTTAGTGAAATAATATTCCAATACTTCTAAAGCTAAAAAAGTGTAAATTAAAAACTATATCCATGCTCCCTGTGTCTCTGTGGGATGCCTTTTTCAACATTTCCTCCTTAGATCAGAGAACATGAAATATATGCTGAAGAAAAGAAATATGGCTCTGCTCTTTTTCTTCTCCTCAAGCTGCTCCCTTTTTTCTCTGCACCTCTCCCTTAGCTCTCATCTCTGATTTTGCCTTCCACTTTATTTCTTCTTTCCCCTTGTACACTCTGCTTGCCACATACTGTATGTGAGATAAAAGGTGAATTGTAGAAAACACTCTTTCCCCACCAACTTCCACTACTCCTGTCTTTATTCTCTTCTTGGTGTCTTAAAGTACAGAAAAAATAGGGAAGAAGAGGGAAAGAGAGAAGAGCAACAGCTAAGAACAAACAGCTGGCTGTGATAGTGAAAGCAGACGGTCAGGCTCTGGCACTAGTACAGGCTTTCTACTTTGTGGTGTACTTTAGGTTCTCTGGGACCAAGCATGGAAGATACTGATGGATACTTTCTTAACAGGCTTATGTAAGAGTGTGTTTTATGTGGAAATAAAAGGAGTAACTGTAAATCCCATTTTAAGGCATCATGACATAAAGAGTGAATTATAGGGCCAATGAACGGTCAGGCAAGCAACAATTGTTCTTTGTTATTCTCACTGTTTTCTACAGTTGAATTATTACATATATTGTTAGCTTATTGTGTGTGTAATATAACCGAATAATCCTGGGCCCAAGAACAAGTTGGACATCTGTTTGTCTCAGAAACTATCTTGTGCTTGTGCTCCCCCTTGTTCACATGGGCAGAGCTCTTGGAAGCATGGCACGTTGTCCTCTTACATGCTTTATTGATTTTTTTATTTTCCTAACACAACAGTTTTTAAAGATATGTTTCAGTTATGTGCTTAGGCACAATCAACGATCACAGTCTGAACCATGCCCTGATTTACTTTAAGCAGGGCAAGGCATAATTCACTTTACTGCACTCGTGTGCAACACACAATGATCGTCAGTCGTCAAACATAGTGCACTTTGGGGATCAAGGATGCTAGGGCACGTTATTGATCGCTTAAAGTGGGTACACCCTCTGTTTATGGTCTCACTGTCAGTGCTGACACTTTTTTTTCAACAATATATCACAATAGTAAAACGAACAAACAAAAGAGAAGAAGAATTGTAAGAAGAAGAGAAGAGGAAGCCCCAAAAATCTATTTACTGCAGATGAACAGTACTGAAATAGTGCTGACAGTAATGTCCCTAAGAAATGGGAGAACAATCCAGCAAAGAACTGACGCAGGACCTGAGAGAGCCATCTGGCCCTTTAGTTGATCTATCTGCTGCTCTCTGAAGTCTCATCATAACTGATATCAGCTGAAGAGTGTCTGTGAAGAAGCCATTCTTCTGGAAGGGAGAAGGGACTGAGTTATGCTAAATTACATAAGAACTGAACTGAAAATCAACAGCAAAAGGTCTTATGCAGTGATAAATCCAAATTTGAAACATTTGGTTCAATATGTATAGAGGAGGTCAGGAGAAAGATACAACAATTAGTGTCTGCAGCCATCTGTAAAAGATAATGTAGGTTCAGGAGCTGGGCAATAGAACGATAACGATATGTATTGTGAAATAACTTTTTCTCGATAGAAAAATTAAACTATTGCGATAGACCTCATCTCTCTTGTCCTCTTAAAAAAAAGAAAAAAAAGAACAGCCAATAAAAATTAAGTAGCGCAGAGCCGAACCAATCACAGCCGCAGCGTCACGTCACGTGACTTTTTACGTACAGCACAAGCGCCAAGGCGCACATGTGTATTTGTTTGGGAAGCAGCCAGCCGGGCTGCCCAGGTAATTGAGGAAATGAGTGCGCCGACTAGAGAAAAATCAACCGAGAGCGTGAGCGAAGGTTACCGAAGAAAAAACAGATGATGGTTCCAATGCCGGAGAGCTTGTCGAACGGAAGGGCCATAGAAGTTCCGTAGTGTGACGGTATTTCGGCTATTTCAAGTCTGACAAAAACAGAGTAGCGCGCACTGTAAATTGTGCCGAAAGCAAGTCTGGAAATACAATAAACCGGTGCATGCTCAATCTCTGACTGAAAGCGCTAATTCGTCATTCGGCTTTTGTCAGACTAAAGTAACTGTTAAAACTGTTTGAAAAGCTAAGCTATACAACAAGGAGAGATTAAGAATTTCCTTTTAGTTCTCAGTTTATTTGATATTGACAAAAGTTAGTCAATTTTGTCTGTTCTTCTGTAAAACAAACTAAGATTTATTTTTAGAATTAAAATTTTGTTTCTAAGTGGAATTGACAATTTAGTCTGTTTTGTTTGTTCTGTTTTGAAACTTAAACGCTTTAGCGGCTGCCTTTTGTGTAGTTTGCAATATTTGCCTTTATTTATCTGAAACTGAAGTCTCATGTTCCTTAAGTACATCTACCCTGTTGAACTTATTATGGGAAATAAATATTTAAATCAAAACAAGCTGCTGATTATTTCACATTTTACTTGTGAGCAACGGCACATTTAAATCTTACAAATATAGTTATTTGGCTTATATCGTGATATATATCGTAATCGCCTGAAATGAAAAAAACATATCGTGATATGAAAAAATCTTATATCGCCCAGCTCTAGTCATAGTGTGGGTCTATATTTTAGTGACTGATGTCGGGGATCAGTCAGTAGTACAGTCAGATTTTGATCCAAAATCTGACTGTACTACTGACTGATTGGCAACAGCTTAAGTTTTCAACAGGATAATATTCCCAAATACATTGCCAGTGAAGTAAAAGCATAGAAAAATGCACAATGGAACACTATCAGTTATAGACGGGCCTCCCCATAGCCTCGACCCCAACATTATCTAAGCAGCAAGGGATTATTTTAACAAAGAATGGAACATTGTTAAAGAAATTATAAGAAATCTTATCTTAAAGAAGTCAGAATACAGTGCTTTTGAGTCAAATAAATTGTATATGTATAAGACAGATCTACTTACAAGACTGACTTTTAACTTGTGTACTTGAAACTATTCTCCTAAAATGTGGTGGATCTGTAACAGGGGCAATTTAGTTCTGTGTAGAGGCAGGTTTACTGTACTTCAGGAAGGTGATGAGAACATCATAGGTACAAATTGTCGTGATGTGTAATTCTGATTTGTGACAGTCCCAGGCAAGGGTATTATAGAGCCACAAGAGCATATAGAGAGAGATAAGACCTCTTAGACAGACCCCATCTTGTGGTGAAAGACTCAATTACATTTACCTTGATATTCTCAAATCTTCAATTTCTCACAAACTGCAGCTACAGCCTGTTGCTGTAAGTCTAATTTTGCTTTCAGTTACTTTGCCATAGATAATTATGAAAACAGTAAAACTGATTAGTGTGTCACATTCTGGTTTATGTGCTCATTTTAGTCTTGTTTTAGCTGGCCTTTGCCTTGCTCATTTGCTCAATTTTCATTTATTTCCATTTATTATTCATTTTTTTTAGTTAAACAGTTATTTCATGGAATTAAACAGTTTAAAAACATTTCTTTAAAAGTAGTCTATGGATTATGTTTGCAGGGTCATTGAGTAATCTGATTAAATAACATAGATCTCAGTATTGATAATGACTATGATTTTTGCCATAATTAAGCAGACTTACCGCAGGATCTACTTGCTGACTTTTTGCAATACATGGTCTAAGTAGTTATAAATGGTACTCAGCAAAAAAGAGTAGTATTCACTAATAAACAGTAGCCCTGCTTGCTTTGGTTCTCCTTTCTGAGACATATATTTGCACATATGATTATTCACCATATAGACACTCTTTTTATTTAAAAAAATCATTTAATCCATAATATTTAAATCCCCATTATTGCCAGATTTTTACTTCAAGAATGACCTGATTCTTAATACAGTAATACAGTAATAATGATGTATAATCACATTGTACTCTGAAAGTCTGAAGTAAATAAATGGACTCCCTGTTTGGATTCAAGGTTAAGCCCTGCAGTGCAAGAAATATACCTGCTGTCGCCTATGACACACGCATGCTCATACTTGGTGGTAATTTGTGGTTGTAATAACAGGTAGTTATTTTTGCTGCTGTTGGTGACAGGAGGAAGGTGATGTTATTCAGTGGCTCAGTCAAACTCTTCATACATATACCACGGACAGATGTTAAAAATTTGTTTCCAAATTTTTAGGCTCCCCAGAGAATGTTTTTTCTTAAGGCCTGCTGTACCAAAAATTTATTTTAGTACTTCTATTATTTATTATTTATTTACTATTTATTTTCATGACTTTTGCTTTTTCACTTTACCATCCGGATTTGTAGATTTGTAATCCTTTTCATCAAGTTAGTTCTGTTAGTTAGTTGAAGCAGTGCGTCATACTTTTCTTTCTGGTTGTTCCACTGTGATTTGAATTCCTATTAGTAACTTGCTTACAGGACAGTGTAAAGTGTCCAGTGAGATGTTAGAGCACTGAATTGCCACAGTGTGTGTTGCAGTTTGTGATGTCAGAGGTTAAACAGCAAGATCAGGCACTTACAGCAAGAGATCCAAGGAAACTTCTTTGCAGCCTTTTTAGTACCTGTACCTCCTTTGGGATATCTTTCCACATCAGTATTCAGGTCCACTACCTCAGATTGTTCTCATTCCAACCACCCCTGGATTTATTTTCATACTATGGGGGTATGATAGCCACTTAATAATTCATATTTAGAGTGTATACCCATGCACTGAGAAATTCTGATTCATCCTCTTGAGTAGCTGCCCACCCTCTTGCATCATTTAAGCCTTCAAGTTCTAGCTATGGCTTATTCGCTCAGTCGGTGCAATGCTCTTTGGAGTAGAGCTGTCAAAATTTTTAGCGTAAGAGAGAAGTTTGTGTGGGTGGACACAGGTGTCTGTTTTCTTTTAGTCAGCATGCTTCTTTAAAGAGCAACAAAGGTCCAAGAAAACCCAGGCTGAGATCACCTTCTGTTTGAAGACTCTGTCTCTAGACCAGCAGAATAACGTGCCATTTCAAATCTGATTGAATAAATAGCATAAATAAACTGCAGTCCCATTGCAGCACTAATGTTGAGGTGCAGACAGCCAGTAAGCTTAAGAATGACTGGAACTATTATAAAATTGAGTACAACAAAAAAAGGTACATTTGGAGTGATGTAAAGAAGGCATGTGACACCTGGCTGCTTCTTTGTTATATGCTATGTCCCGATCCAAGCATTGTGATAAATTTTGGTTACATGTGAGCATAGAAGACTCATATCATTCATGTATTTGTTTATGTACTTTATATGATCTTGGCTTCATAATATTTTTTGTATTTTTTGCAAAAATACATCCATCCATTGTCTTTCACTTATCCAATTCAAAGTCGGGTCGCTGGGGCCTATTCCCGCTACCATAGGGCGAGAGGCAAGTTACACAAGGGACAGGTCACCAGTCTATCGCAGGGGTAACAAATAGAGCCAGACAATCATTCGCACTCACATTTAAACCTATGGGCACTTGAATCTCCAGTTAACATAACCCCACTAACTTCATGGCTTTGGAAAATTGGAGGGAGCCAGAGTAGCTGGAGAGAACACACACAAACACAAAAAGGCCTCAGCCAGTTGGTGGATTCTAACCCAGTCAACCTAACCTAACCTAATCAAAATGATTGCTTCCAGAATGGCATAAGTACACTGTTGATTAATATTTTTCAACCTTTACAAAAAAGCTCTGTGCTGTTCACACTTTGCTCTTTACACTCTTCTTTATATAGTCCTGCATGCCTGAGAGAAAAAGAGAAGAGATAAAAATAGTTCAAGATGAACCACAATAAATGGATGGGTTCCAGAACAACAAACTACAGAGGAAGATGCAGCCTGCATGGGCCACATACAAGTGAGCTACATTTGCCTTGGAAATGGATGCCTCATCTGGAAAGAAAAATGGTAATGATATCGCCACAACAACACAGCAGGGTTCACCCATCTGCTAAAGACAAAACTATTGTTTGTAGTCTTAACTGGTACTGTCTTCCAATTAAGGGGAAAAGTCAAGGTGAGAGGAAGAGCAAATTCAGGAATGCCAAAACGTACAGTTCCTCTAGGTGCCACTTCAGGCTGGCTCCAAAAGCAAGACAGTTCCTTAGCCTCCCATATTTAAAAGCTTTGGAGCATTATACATCACATTTACAGCCTGGTATTCTTTATAGATTTCCCATCATTATAACTTTAGTACAGGTGATATTTTTTTTGTTTTTTTTTCGGACTCATCTAATTTAATACTAACATTAGGGCTGAGGTTGCAATGTTTGACAGGTATCTACTAGGCCTAATCTCTACTATTTACTTCTTCTGTACATGTTATTTAGGCTCCACCACATTTGTGCCCTGCGTGTCTGTTGGAGCTTTTTAGTGAAATCGTCTGTTTTAATATCATGCCTTGCTATTTGGTACAGTTAATCTAAAGGGTTTGCAAGAGTTTTAGAAAAATGTTTTTCGGTGTTTTATTTTTCGTAGCAAATTACAAGCTCTAAGGGTCTTAGTTTTGTTTCTAGTGTTAGACGATAAGTTGCCCCCCCCCCCTCAGAAAACAATATGGTGGTGCACAATGCTAATGTTGAAGCCTCAAAAGTCCTAAACCAATAGGTGATGTCATGAGGGTTATGCCCCTATGTTATACATAACGTATTATATTACAGTTACAGGATTTATTTATATTGCAATGAATACTTTTAAACAGTTGGATGGTGAGTTCTTTTGGGAGAAAAAGTTTAAATCCAAAAAACATGCTAAATGCAATGCAACAGTGGAGCGTGCAGTACAAATACATATGTTCCATTCGGTCACAATGGAATTTTTATCAGTCATACTGCACAGCTTAAATGTGTGCAGCCATATCTGTTATTTTTTGGATATAAAAACTCTGAAAATATGTAACATGTAAATGGTTTTAGTGTAGGAAATTAAAACTCAACTCACAGAACTATCCATACCATTAACTTTCCTAACTTATCATCTTTAATGATTTACAACAAATCTGGAATTTACAGGTCAAAAATTACAGGTCAGATTTACAAAAGTGTACCTCATTTCTTGGCTTGACAACTAAGATAGGCTTAAGCTCCTCTGAAGTACTAAAATGGATAAGAAATTGTTTATTAGGTATTGTATTATAGTGAAAAATCTCATGTTTTCTCAAAATGTATCAATAAATCTTGTGGGATTGTTGAAATATCACACATTTGTAGGACACTTAACTGTATGTCTTTTACTGTGTGCTTAGATTTTTGTAATGGTTCCTTTATGTTGTAACTGAAATTATGAAAATATGCGACAAAACACAAAATGAAATGAAAGTGCAGGATTTAAAATATATGGAAGAACAGTCATTTCTAGACAGTTGTCTGTAGAAAAGTATAAGTGGACCTACGGTTGGAAACAAGCCTCACACTTTGCAAGCTTCCTCCATCAACAGTGATGTGACTATTCAGTGTAACAGCAGAGTCTGCTAAAAAAGGTAGAGTAGGAGGAGGAGAAGAGGTTGGGAGGCCTCCCAGGAGAGTGCTGCCCGGAGGAGGCACGATTAGGAGGTGAAGCAGTCAAACGCTCACACCAAATGTGCTGGCACGTCATGATAACCCCGGGCTGTTCTAGGGTGAGGGGACTGACAGGCAGACTCTGCTTATGGCTGGCTTCAGCTAGATTATTTATCATCTCCTATAGCCTGGCTTGTGACTGGCCTTCTACCCTCCTCCTGCTCATTTGGAACCTGCACACTTGCACAAGCCTTTATGCTGACTTACAGCCATGTGGTTCAACTCTCACTTGTAACCAGTGAAAACATGCAGCTTTTTACAGCATGGTTGTTTGACTAAACTTTGGCTCTATGCTTTATATGAAAATATATAGTTTTTGACATCTAGTAGTAGTTGTCTTTATAATAATAGACAGCTAGAAGGAATTAGACTTTGTACCATATGTCTAATGAGAAAATGGCAGAAATTGATGTTGCCTCCATTCACAGGGCAGTTTAACAGTACACCAAGTACCGTATATGTAAATAGTGTAGTAAAGTGTGATAGTCCAGTGAGGTGTATTTTATTCAACTCAAAGCAACCCAGCTCTTATTATTCCACTGCCTTGATTGAGTAAAAATCAAACGCGTCAGTGCAGATTTACACCAGCAACCAAAATTTTGCTTCCTTTAATACTGCACACATGTGCTTAGTAATGGGCATGCGTGTGTTGGACATGACATCTATTTATAGATTTGCAATATGTGTTTACAGACAGTTTAATAGTTGGAGATGTTTTAAACTAAGTGCACGCATTCTCAAAAAGCCACCCATAGCTATTCACAACATGAATGACTTCAGTGAAATGGAAGAAGCACCTGGTTGCCTGTGGTAGTTATCTTTCATTTCATTCAGCAGCTTCTGTCAGTTGACAAGATGGCCGTCAGTATGAAAACACCTTGGGTGTTACTGCTGCTGAATAGCTCCTTTGTTTTTGCATTCTTCTGTTGTTGGAACACTGTTATGGTTTCCTTGGCTGATAATTAGTGAAGCAATGTGTAATTTATTTTGGAGGCTCATACAAATGCCTCCTAGGCCTGTAACGTGTGTGTGTGTGTGTGTGTGTGCGTGTGTGTGTGTGTGTGAGAGAGAGAGACAGAGCATATGTGTATGAATGCATGTTTGTGCAGATCTTGACTGTAATAGTAGCTGACACCTACTTTAGTACCTTTCAAACCCAAAGCTCCAACAATATGCCAAAGTTTTCGACTTGTGAGAGGAAGAACAATTGCCTTGGCAGAAATGGAGAGGGGTTTTGTTTTCCTGGAGATGATTTAAAGCAGGTCAAAAATGAGAGCGTCATAATATAATTTACAGGTGAATTGAACGAGGCCCATGGGCCAGAGGCCCTCTTTGTTTTTCCAGCAGGAGTGGCTAGGAGCATTTGATGGATCTTAATTGAACACATATTTATTGTGCTAGGTTCAGCTGGAGTGTGACGGGTATGATGATGCCACAATTAGAACCATTAACAGGATGATTGTGCTTGCCTTTCTGGAAAGTTTTTTAGTGAATGAGGAGCTTTTTTTTTTCTTTCTGCCACTGTGATCCTCTTTTGAAAGCACAAGTGCCCTGCAGCCATCTGGGAAATTTGCCTCATACTTTGACGAAAACGATGATGGAGGTTTGATTCGTCCGTTGTCATGGAGACAAAATGCAAAAACAATCCTTTTAGCCATTAAAAGAATGTGTGAAACAGCCAGGATGACAAGGAAAATGCCCTCTGAGATGTCTGTTCAAGAGCCAGTGACTGGACACAAAGTTATCTTCTCTCTTGTCTTTAGGGCAAAATGTGAGCATTCACGGCAGACATGCAAGAGTGTCAGAGCCAGTGGAGAACTTATAGCTTGTTTAAGGCTTAGAGGAGTGTTGTGACCGTAGAGGCCTGTAGCAGCTGATAGGGTTGAGTGTGTCTAACCCTGTGATCTGTGTGCTAACATTGGCCTACTGGGGTAAGATCAGTTCCTCAGCTCTCTGCCTTTGTCCCCTGTGAAGGGAGGCTTACCCAAGCACCCCCTGTTTACTCTGGCCTACACAATGGCAAAGTCTAAACTCCTTTTGTAAGGTGGATTTAGGCTAGATTTACTTCAATTTGATCTACGAGGACCCCCTTTCATCAGCTTGGAGGTCTAATGCCCTTAACTGGCTTAACCTGGCTCCCTCATGATCCTAGAGCCCTCATGCCCACAATCTCTCACCTCTTTGCCATTCCTCCTTACCCCATTCCCCCACCCAACACCCTACCATGTGGTTCACTATCAAGCCCTTTAAGAATCCTTTCTGTCACTGAAGTTTGACCGTGTCAAAGTATGCTGGGGCATAGTTGATGACACCTGGAACTCTGGTTTAACATATCATAAGCATACTAGAAGTCAGCATAAAATATCAGCATGAAACACATTCAGTGTCTAAACATTGTTTGAAGCACTGCCATTCTGAGAATGAACAGGTAGACTTTTAACATGTTTCAAATGTAAAAAATGCAGGAATGCAGCCTCGCAGGACAGACACTTTTTCTTTGATATTCCTGAAACTGAAGTTTAATATCCACTGTAGTGTCTTTTCTCATGAATAAAGATGAGTTGTTTTAAATCCAGGACTCCAAGGTCTCCTAGACAGGAGATAGCTCTCCCTGTAAGTGAAGGCAACTCTTTTAGAAAATATGTTTTGAAGATACATTTAAAAAAAATGATAAAAGTATGTATTTCAGCATACCTTTTATCACATCTGTCAGGCATCATCATTCTCTCTGCATGAGGCTAAAGCTCATCTGTGTTTTCCCCTCTAGCACTGGTATTTTATCCCACAACCGTATTATCTCAGTTTGTAGTAATCCAAATGGACTGTCCGTTAGGAACATGTAGGACTTCCTGTTGGCTTGAACCGAGATTCCTGGCTGACAAATCAAATGGTGAACATGACAAAATGTATGACACCATGTTTATAATCATTGTCCAAATATGTAGCCAGTCTTTACTCCTCATACTTTGCCACAGTCAGGGGTAAGCTAAACACCAAGTGGTCTCCCGTTGTTGCTCTGTGCAATTTAAACCTACTCAAATTCTGTATTCATGAGAGGGGAAAAAAAATTCTTTTCAAAAAGTTGTTTTGAATTGCAAATTTTCCCAGAATCAGCACCTATCAGAGCACAGTGGTGGAGAGTAAATGCGGGGACAGTATGGTGCTTATCCCTACCCCCGTAAGCTTCCCCGCATTGACATGCTGGCTGCTAGGATGTACTGTGACATATGTGCACAAATTGTCATGGCATAATTATGTAACCTAGACCATCCAGATTATTCAAATGCAGTCTGAAAGTGTCATCTTGAGTACCGGTGAGGCTCTTGAGACCTGTCACCTACTGAATTCAAAATGGTTACATTTTGAGGATGGGTCTTTCTCTCTCTTGTTCCACCCGCTCTCTTCCCGGTCTCCCCTCGAGCTTGGCCTAATCCAGTGGCACAGCGTCACTGCACCATCAGTGTTACCTTTGATGGGCCTGGATTAAAGCAAATCTCCATTCCTTTGGTGGATTTCAAACACTGCCTGAACAATGATGCCAGCCAGGGGTGAGTTAATGAGGCTTGCAGTGGACTGGCAATGAGTGACTTTAAAATCAGCCTGATTAGAAGGAGTGATATTATCTCTATACCTCCTGTCTCCTTTTGCTCCTTCACTCTCTGTGTCTGTCTCTTCATTCCATATTTCCACCTTGCTTTTTTGGCACGTTCCCCTCTTTAATTTTTTCAAATATTCTCATTTTTAGCTCATTTTTTTCCCCAGCTCTGCTCATCTTTCTCTCCCCTCTTTCTCACTCCCTGGTGAGTGAGCTCTGACTTAATTAGTGGGCTGGAGTGTGAATGTGCCTTTCACAGGGTGTTAATGAAAAGCTTTGCGCTTTCCCTTTCACTGTATTAGTGACTGACTGCACACCCTCCCCTCCACTCTCCTCCAGCCTTTTTTGCCTGCCTCCTCTCTTGCACCTCCTTCGCCTCCCTGCACTTCTCATCAGCCCTTTCTGACCAGAGGGAGGTGTTATTACAGGGACTGTTGACTCTGCGGCTTTAGGTTTTGGGTCTCTGTTGTACTGAGCTGATAGCTTAATTAAACATGCAAATCGGATCTATCGAACACGTCTTAACAACCATCCTCTGTGTAGCTGTTATGTCGTGTCAGATGGTCTTTCTTTGCGTTTGAGCCCTTTTTTTAAAAGTCTAATTATACAATACCAGCTCATGTGAACATGCTGTTCCAGCTCAAGGTGAATTAAGTTAAACATATACCCGATTGATTTTGGTGAATCAGTATATACACAGCAGTGCTGTTCCTTCGCGAATGGGCACAAATCAAAATCAATTATTAATCATTTTACCTTAGTATTTCTTTTTTTAAATTGCCAGTGCTGTTCTGTCTTCTGTTATTGACACGGGGGTGATTGGATAAAAAAAAAAAATAGGTTGGCCTCCACTGGTGGAACAGTGAACTGAGAGAGAGGATGAATTTGAGCTGTAGGAACAATGTTACAGGAATGGCAGATAAGACATTTTAGATCTAAGTATTTAGAGTAGAGCCAGCCAACACAGAAGAAGTTGTGTTCAGCATTTATCATAGCTAGAGTAAAAGAGCATAGCATGTCAAACTGCCAACGAGATCCACACATCTTCTCTGTTCAGCCTACTGATGTGTTGATATTTGATGGGACAAGTATTATCGGCACTTCAGCAAGAAACTATAGGAGAAGTCTCCTTAAGTCTTACACAAATATGTAGTTTGGATAAAGGGCGAACAATTTGGAAGTAGTTTAAAGTTGTTTAAATTTAGACTAGTCAGCTAACTGTATGACTTAGCCATAACCAAATTGTGGCTTTTAGCACGGTTAATGGATGTCTGGACCAAGACTTTATGTTCTGTGCTGGCCAGTCTTTATGAATGCAGGTAAGGCAAAGCTAAATCATCAGCGCACAATAGTTGATGCATTCCCCTTTTTATTCTTCAAATGCACTGTTTACTTGTCTATAACCAAAGCATGTTTAAACATGATTGGGCAATAGATGGCTTAGAGATCTAGCAGATCTAGCTGCATCAGACCCAAAGGAGTTACTTTTGTCTGACTGTTGCTGAAATTAAAAATTAAGTGATTAATAAAATCTATTGTTTAAAAACAATGTTTTGCAACTTTTCTATACCGTGACTAAGACTAGAATCCATGTTTCTTTGTTTAAGACATCATTAATACTGTAATAAGTAATTATTGTTAGCATGATATGATAGAATTAAATCACATAAGCTTACTAATTTTACTTTATTGTTTTGGAAATAATTACCATGTATTTATGTTGTCTGTATTTTTAGGTAATTGGATGTGCAATAGGCAAATCCTGTAAAGAATGATAAAGTGAATACAAAGTAAAGTTTGTAGCCTAGTGATAAAGTAGGGCTGGGCGATATGGCCTAAAATCCATATTGCGGTATAATTTGAAGCATGTGCGGTAACGATATCACGATATATTTTTTTCTTCTGTATACGGTATTTTCCGCACTATAAGACGCACTTAAAATCCTTTAATTTTCTCAAAAATCGACAGTGCATCTTGTAATCTGGTGCGCCTTATGTATGAATTCTGGTTGCGCGAGGGTTAACGTGAGGGTTCCTGATGGTATTTTTATTTATTTATTTATTTTTGCATTACAGTAGCAGAACCATGCTAATAGTTTCAATGTGGAATTCATAGTGAATCCATATATGTTTCTGCTGTCGTCTGTCAGTCAGTTACGTTTGATAAAGCTATCTTTTCCATAGACTGTCAAATGGCTCCTAGTCAGGGAGCAAGCTAATCCTGTGTTGTAGGGATGTATAATGATATCCCAGGGCACTATAGGTTGTCCTTCTCAGTATGGTGCCAGCTTCCTGGACCACTGGTGCTATTCTTTATGAGCTCTGGCTCAGCACCATCACAAAGTTGCCAGCTGTAGCCTTTAGGCAAGGAGAAGGTTTGTAACGCTTTCCTGACCACAGTGCACTGAGGAAAATACAAAGCTGTGACACAAAGAGCAATTTCTTGACCATTGCTTGTCATCAGGTTAATTGAGAAAGGAGAGTGTGTTTGGAATCTGTGGCAGAGGGTGCAGTTCTTGATTGGCAGTGGCCATGTGGGAGAAAGAATACTTATGCATGTTTGTGTGTGAGTGCATTTCCATGTGTGTATGTATATGCGTCTGGGTCTGTATGCGGGATAATCCTGGAGAATCTCTTTCTTTGAAGGGGAACAGATGTAGATTTACATATGTGGAGGGTCCCCAGCCTGTGATGAGATTAGCTGGTTGGGATCTTTCTTCACAGCGACTGGAAGGTGCATATTTAATAAATGCCTGGAGCTAGGCTGGGGCATGCAGGGCTTGGCCCTTAGAGATCCACAGGACAAAGGCAAACGAGGCCCATGGCAGGCTGGCCCATATGGGAACAGGGTTGCTTACAGATTGCAATGGCCTTTCATTCCGTGTGGGACAAGGCTTTAAGGGTTTACATACAGAGAAGGGACCACTTGGTGGGCCACTTCTGCATCCTCTCCACAACGAGAGGTAATAAAGGGATTTTGAGCTTGTAGTGCCTCATCTGTGTGCTTGTTTGCTTGGTGGGTGCTTGTGTGTGAAAGAGAGAGAGTGCTTTGCGTGTGTGAGACAGTAAACGTGTAGTGTGTCCATATTTGTAGTCTTTGCTTGTGTGTTTTGCTTGTTTGAGTACGCTTGTACATTGCATAATTGCAATCAGTTGTGCATGTAAACGTAATATATTATAAATAATGATATATAGGATAATATATTATTTAGAAAAATTGGAAAAAAGATAAACAAACAAAAGATCACATTGAGGCTGTCTAAAGCAATTAAAAGCTAAGATGTTGGCTGATGGATATGAAATATTTTACACTTATTCTGAGTTATTTCAGCTGATGAAGTCTCTCTTGTGATGACTGCCTGTGCATTATCTGTCTTTTATGTCAGGTAAGGTTGTCAAGTCCTGTTTACACAGAAAAAAACAAACAAGTAGAACAAGTGTCCTCATATTCCTCAAACTTCCCACTGGACTACAACACACTATTTAAACAAGAATAGCGAAAACAGCAAACCACAATGTGTGTGAACCACAACAGACATCACAGCTTGTGTACATCTGTTATGAATTCCGACCTATTAATAGAGAAGTTGTCATGCACTGATTTCAGTGAAATGTTTTGGCAAGTCGCAGTTGTTGAAGAATTTTTTATACACAGAAACCCAAGTTAGTAAGTTTTAATCCTGAAACAAAGTCACAAGTGTAGTACTTTTCTTAACAAGTATCTAGACATCTGTGAAAACTTTACTTTATCTAGCCTCATTGTTATCTTTGTCTTTTTATTCTCATGTTGCTCTATTGATTTTTTTTTTTCAATGAGAGCATAACAAAGATAAAACATATCCCAGAAATCCTTAGTCTTGTTCGTAGACTATCCCAATGAGCTGTTCCTTATTCATTGGGGAAGTAGCTCATTGTTTTAAGGGATTGTAGAAGAAAGGAGTTTGGAGGCACTTGTAATTTCCATCTCTTTCTCTTTTACTCTCTCTAGGTTTTTCTATTCCAGTTTATAGAGTGATTGTGTCCACTCAGGATGGTTTGATCATCGTTGTCTCACAAGGAAAAGGAAATGTGGGTTATAGTATGAGATGAGAGAAAAGAGAAATGGTATTATTAAAACAAAAAAAGACGGACTCTCCCTGTGGTAAAGTCTTCAACTTTGCTGCCCAGTTTAATTCGAATATGTTTAAATACATATCATTTTACCTCTCAAAAGCAGTCACCAAGGGCAGTGTAGCACCAGATCATAGCTTTTTGTTTGTTTGTTTGTTTTTTTAGTTGCTTACACCAAAAGCACACCCCTCCCCTCTCTCTCACTATCTCTCTCACCCATTTCTTTACCACATCTGGAGATGCATTAGAAAGAACAAACAACTTGCATACTAGGGGGCTGGGTTGGGGGAAGGTAAAAGGAACCTTATTGTAGAGGAGGTGGAGGATGCAAGGTGTGTACATGAAGAATTCAGACAGTAAAGTGAGGTTTTGAGGAAATTTTGGGTTAACGAATTACGGATAAAATAAAGAGGTGGGGGATAATGATAGAGAGAATGAAGAGGAAGGAGGAGATCACCAGAGAGAGTGTATGGGAGGGCTTGATTGGAAGGGGGTTCGTTGGTTGGGGGGTGGCCTGCCCAGCATTCTCAGTGGATGCGGCAGGCCTCTGTGGACCTCCTTACACAGACACCCTAGCTAATGAATCAGACCTGGTTTCTATCAGTCAGGAGAACTCCATCTCAATGTCTCTGTGCTTGGCAGAACAAAGCACAGCTACATTAATATTTTAGTGTTCTTTTTATCTCAATGCTAACACCGCTCAACACAACTTTTGTTAGGGAGGCTGTGAAAGAAAAAATATTGGGAAAGATGGAGAAGGGAAGAGTGAAAGTAAGAGAGACAGACAAAAAGATAGCGAGAAAGACTTTGTGTTCTCAGGATTTCAGCTTGTCTTGTGTAATAGTCCCACTGGTAGTGGAGTTGCTTTCTCTGTGCTGCCCAGCAGGACATCAAAGAAAAAACCTGATATCCAAACTACTGAACACACAGTAGAAACATTTGAATGAGTCCTATACAGGCAAACCTGTCAGTATGATTGTATTCAAGCCGATACAATGCTTGTCTGATATCTAAACTACAGTTCTTGTCAGCGCTGATATTTACATGGTTTTCGTTCAGTAGTAATGCAGCAGTTATTCTAAGCAGTACACATAACTGGGATTTGTCTGAAACTTTGGTACAAAAGTATACTGTTCTGCAGATTGATGAAGCTGGTGTGGGGTTCCCAGTTTTCTGCTGTGATCTCTTATCATTGTCTCCTATCTTTACCCAGTATATACCTTAGAGATGGGAGCTGAGACGATTGGGACGCTACATCTTTCTTGATTTAGCTTACATTTTGACACTCTCTTTGCATGTTTTTGCTTTGAGATTCGGGAAAGGGTATCTTTCAGATTCCCACCTGACATCACTAAGATTGTAAGCACAGAAACATCTCATAATTTCCCCCTAATTAAATTGTCACTCTTCCCTCCTTTGGGATGTCACATTGCCCTAATGAAGTGGAGCAAGGTAATCCATAAAGCTATTGGTAAGGCCGGGGAGACACTTAACCATTCTTATTATAGCCATAGACATTTAACACACTTACTCTAGTGTTAATTGAAACTTTTTTTTCCTAGCACATGATAACTTTATATAGAAACCTTTTGTGACCATCTTATAGGTAACAAAAAAGTCATTACAGTTCAACATGTATTCTACGCATTATAGTAATTACTGGCAACAATAGGCTTGAGCTCTTGACAGAGTTAGCTTGACTGAGCGAGATCCACAAACACAAAAGGAAGGCCTTCCTAGACACCCTGTCTTAGACACATAGATTAATTGCTTCTTTGTACCCAGAAATGGAGGAGCAGTACTTTCACCTGCTGCTGCTTCCAGGAGCAGTTGGCCCAGGGGATATGCACATGGGAGGAGGAGCACCATAGTTGTTTGTGTGGGGGGTAACATCAAGAGAGGGTGGTGGCCTGTTTTGGGGTGTCGCATAGAGCCTGAGGTAGAATAGGTAGAGGGGTGGTAGTAAGGGAGGGGTTGAAGGGTGCCGTCAGGAGATCCCAGGGCAAGCGGCCGTGGGCATTCGGCTGTGAAAAGTCATTCAGAGGGAAAACACCGGGCATCCTTTATTTATTTGTGTCTGAAATATTTATCTGTCACGTGGGCTCTTTTATAATGGGCCTGTCAGTCTCCTCTGCCCACTCAAGGGTGCGGACATGTTGCCCTGAGCACTCGCTGTGGATCTCCTGTGAATAATTGGTGGAATTTCACTTTTGGGAATGTTGCACCCTGACCCTAAAGCTTGTTGTTTTTCTGCATCAAGAGAAAGGTAGAATGTTTTAAAGTATTTACCTTGGCTCGGCTTTTTTCATCCACCACCCCCCACCCCACCCCCCACCAATACACACACATACTAACTTGCTCTTTCACTATCTGTGTGTGTGTGTGTGTGTGTGTGTGTGTGTCTCATGTACTATCTCATGCACACATTCAAGTTGGAAAATAAATAATTCATCCCTTTACTCCAAGATGAAAACCCAATCAAGCTGAAAATCCCTGTCTTGCGGCACCTCTGAGCTGCCAGTGCTGCTGGTTAATGTGATGCTCACTGTCCTAATGTGCCGTTGTGTCGGTACTCAAAGTAAAGGCCTCTTCCAAAGCAACGTGCACTTCCCAATATTAATGGGAATTCTAATCTGGTGTAATCGCCTAAATGAAAGCCTACTTGTGTATTTCACACAAGCTGAAAAATTGAGTGAATGACAGGAGCCGCCATCTTTCGAATTGTTTCATCACTGCTGTCTCTTCAGGGAGAGGCGTGCAAGTTTGAAACCCTGTCAGGCGGATAAAGAGACTAAGCAAACAACAACAATACAAATATGTTCTGTTGAGGGTTTGCAGCAGAAGTTGGCTCTGATCAGGGGTGGGTCAGGTGGGAACCCTTTATGACACACTGCATCTCATCTGTTCACCATGAAATGGCTTAGCTCATGTAGACTTTCACAAGCTTTTTGCAAACGCAGCATACTATTACAATGAAGTGACTGCTTGTAACTTATTGTGGCTTGTTTAAAGATAAAATGGAATTTTAACCAAGGTCCTGTCACTGATGAACATCTGTGGTTGTGACCCTGTGATTACATACATGAATATATTGAATTCAGTGTTTTCAAATGTATACAGAGTACTGCTGACAGTCTACCAAGGCATTTATACAGAGACACATGTATACACAATATGCTTAAAAATCAAACACATACGCGATGTCCAACATATAAACTCTTACAATTAGGCAAATAAACCAAAAACACACATAAAGAAACACATGCTCACGTGCACACACACACACACACACACACACACACACTAAAATGCAAAGTCTGTAGTCAGAGCATGCATAATTAAGGTGTACCTTGTTTGGAGAAAGTGCATGTCGCCTCTCGATGTGCACACCACATCCCCAGAAAGATGCTTTGAATAATGAAAAGTGTCACCTATGCAAAATGCAGGAGATGAGTATGCCTGCTTGTGAATGTGCTTTGTGTGTGTTTTTGTCTGCATACTTGTATATATGTATAGCTCTGTGGCTGTATCATGCATATCTAAAAATGTGCACATTGGCCTGTGTGTGTGTATGCACGCATGTACATGTGTGAAGACCTGCAGACTGTCAGAGGTTTCTCAAAAGGTGTGTCTCTCTGTGATGATGGAGAGGGAGGGCCCTTTGTCTTTTCACATAGTGCTACTAGGACACTGAGCCATATGTCAGTACACAGAGCTGACAGCTGAGACCCAGTCTTCCCTTGTCCACCCTCCCACATCCTCATCCCCAACCCCCCTAGCATCCCTTCTTCTCCCCGCCTAGCCTTGCTGACTGATGGCTCTTGTCCCATGAAGCAGAGGCACAAACATGGATATGGTCCAGGACATCTGTCGGCAGCCATGTCTTCATCACAGTCTTTCTGCTGATGATAAGTTGTGATTGGGACAGACTGGAAGCACTAGCACTAATGCTTCCATGTTGATATTCTTTGAGTATTTGTCCTTGAATGACCCTGACTGGAAAAATAAATCCTCATTAACTACTGCCAATCACTCACTCCAGAATATACCATATTGCAAGACAGATTGATTAAGGTTCAAGATCCATGTCTTGTTTTCACTGTGTCGGAAATGTAATATGTTAGTTAATTTCCCATCAGAGTTTAGAGATACAGACAACATGTTATGCTGCTCCCGAATCAATCCGTGACAAATATGTCACCTTGTTTTAAAATGTTAATGCCCTGTCTGTATTTAGCCAGTGTCAAGAAAGCAGTATTTGCTCATTGCTTGGATTTTTAACATTTCAGTTGGATTCAGCTAGAGAAGGAAGAAGGAACATCGTGTTAATGGATGATCAAGTTTGATGCAGAACAAGGAATCATTCAATAAAACTGAGTGTATGAGCATTTGACAGGGACAAAAGCATTGGAGACTACAGAATGATTGTGCCCTTTGTGTTCAGGGGCTTAAGTTGCCTATGAATTAGTAAAGTGGGAAAGTAGCTAATCATGTTCAAGAGTTCATTCCAATAGGGGGATGTGATGAAAGGTTATACAGTGGCCAGTGAGATTGTTGTTTGGGTCAGTCTTGTGGGGGAACCCTGTCGGTCTACTGACATCACAGGTTTTACTCCTCAGTTATAAAAGGCTGATGGGGTGTTGCTGTCACCCTGCCGGGTGGGAGGGCGAAATGGACACCTACATTTGTGAATGAACTTGGGAACACAGCAATGTGGGATTTTCAAATTGATGCTGTAGGTGCATGTACTAAAAATTTCAGTGACCTCTAGCTAAAGTTCAGAGAAAGTTTTCTAAAAATATTGGAAAAAATACAAAGAAATTATTGAACAAACAAATAAACAAACAAAAAAATATATATACATACATACATACACACACACACATATATATATATATACATATATATACATATCTTAGCAGTAGTGTCTTTATTTTTGACAATTGTGCCTGTTCTAAAATTGTCAAGTAATATATGTAATGTTGTGCTTTGTCTGTGCTATGGTAAGTGTCAGGTAATGAGAAATAAATCCCTGGAGACCAGCTGACCAATTTAATTTTCACTTTGTCTTTGTAACTCTGATGTTATGGAGTGATCTGATGATAAACGGCATATTCTAATGTTAACAATTTACTTTTGTATAAGTGAAAGAATTACACAGAGCAGCAGGCTTCTCAATGCTTAATGCTTTTTTTTTTTTAAACTAAAAGTGGAATATGTCTCTTTATCTTAACTGTAATTCAAAGAAGTGGTTATTGTAAATAATCCTAAATTAACTGCAAGTTAATGTAAAAGCATTCCCACATCTTTCCATTTTGTAATAATTGCAATCTGGCTCATATATGCAGTTGGAAATTAATTAGCAACTGCAATGATTATCAAATGATTTACTTAAGAACTAATATTGCCAAGGCAGAAATGATAAATTCAGGTAAATTTTGCATTTCTCTGATTTAACTTGCAGACTTACATAGTACATTGTGTGCCCTCTGTGTAACCCACTGACAACAGCTACCTTAAAACCCCACCCTGTAGGCATGGCTGAGACATAATATCTAATTAAGTTTCAGAGCTGCATTTTCATTTGTTAATCACTTAAGTGCTTCGAGGATAACCTGATATCCAAAGGTCTTGTCCCAGTAGCCCAAAATGTCATAATGCAATTATATGCATGATTAGCCTGACCTGTTTCTATAGCACCCTCCTTCCCTGTCTCTCGCTGCTGGAGAAGCTGACATAAGCTGGCATGTTTATTTTGATGAGATTAGGTGTGGAGGAGGCCCTGACTGTGTGCAGCAGGCATGGCACCCCCATCTGGCCACTGGCAGAAGTAACGACAACCACCACCAGTAAGTGAAGGGGAGAAATGAATTAAAGGAGAAACAGTGTGAGGGAGGAGTAAAGAACACTTGCTCAGGTGGGTAAGATAATCTTCCCATCTTCTTTTAGCCTTAGGAACTGTGGGAAAATTGTAGTAACAAATGGAAATTAAATAAATAAAAATAAAACAATTTATACTTCTTAAAGGATAATATGATCGCGAATTATTAATCAAATCATCTCGATCCGAGAGGTTCGGTGCTTTACTTTGTGTTGCTTCGCAGAACAGCAATCCTCTCTAATCTGATTGTGCTGAGATAATGCGGCTTTATCCTCGCCATTGTGCTACTCTGATTAAAAGGGGCAGGAGACACACTGCTTTCCATGATGGTCATGAAGAAAGGTGAAGCACACACCCAGACTCTCAAATACAACCTGGAATAATGACTCGTATTTGTAACAAAAATACTTCAAAGAAAAACATAGACTGACTCTTATAATTGTGGTGCTTACAGTATGAGTGTATTTTCTTCCATATACATGTGTATTGGCGAGAAGGATCTGACAAGTATGCACATGTATCCCTTTTGTAGTGGATATGTAAATTATAACTCTTTCACCCTCTTTTTATTATTGCTTTGTATGTCTTTTTGTATGATAATTATGTCTCTCAGTAAAGAGGTGATATAATCCTGCTGAGCAGTTTTATCAACCATGTCTTACCAGAAGTAGGCACAGATTGTCTGGGGTATTAATTCTAATTGAAATTACATTTTCACACACGCTAACACCACATACTCATAAGAAAAAACACAGTGACGCGTTCATGCGCCGTATCAGAATTTTCTCGTGTCATGTACTTGATACAGTTCCTCTGAACTTGGACTGCTTATCCTAATTAGGTGTGATTTGACTTTGGATTTAATGGATTTGAAAGGGAATATCTGAGGAAGTGTGTATTTTGACAAAGACAGCAGGCTTGGGATGTATAGAGCCTGTGTGTCTCTAGAGAGTGGCGTCAGGTCCCTGGGAGGACCATTAGAGAGTGCATGCCTTCCCAGCCCTCACCCCACTTCCATCTACATGGTTCCCCATACAGACAGGAGACCCAGGCGGACAGACCTTAGCAGAATATTCATGTTATACTACAGTGCGTGTGTCATCCTTCAGTCGATTTAAGCACACGGGCTTGTACACACAGACAAACGCATCAGTCACTCAAAACTATGAGAAATGTTTGAAATGAGGATAAAAAAGCATAATTATTTAAGCATAAAAAATTACTAATTTAAGTAAACTTCTGAATTGAATTGCATCATCTATTTGAAATAGTACATTGGCTGTTGAAACGCAGAGGAAATAACCTATTGGTTTTATCTGGATTTTTCCTCAGGATACATCATGCAGTCAGGGTTGGGCATATGAGGGCCAAAGCAGCATGGGAAGACTTGAACACAATCTAAAGGGTCTTTCCAACAGGAAAAGCTTTGAGAGGTGTCTAAGCGGTAACAGGCACTTTACAGTCCCACATCAGAGGGAAGAAAAAAAGGTCTAGGTTGACCTATGATGTTAGCCATTTTCACCTTGGCACAGACCACCTGGAAAAGCAATGAGTTAACCACATTTATGCAGCTTCCCCCACACACATTAGGTTAGGAGCAATTCTGCTGCCACTCACAGACCTCAATGTTTTTTAGAGTTTTAGAAATGTGTTAAATGAATTCATTTTATTCAGTAGGGACATTTTTAAAAAGTAGCTCTTCATTGTTGTGTATTGTTTCGTTAAGTAAAAACAGCTGCCAGTGTAGTATATGTGCTAGCTTATAAAAATCACAGAAAGAAGAGATCATCTGTGAACTAAACATTAAGTACTCACTCAGCACAATGGGTCCAGTCAAGGGTCAAATGAGTAATCACTTACTGGAGCTGATATGGTGGAAACAGTAACAGGAACACACAGAGTGACTTCAAAATGGGAGGGTGTTCCTGGTAGTGATTAGTATCCACTAAAGCAATCCAAGAAAAGACAATCTGTGAATGGGCATAGGGTTATAGGTGTCCCAACACTTTGTTTGTGGTCAAACCAGGCTTCGCTTCCTCAGATTTTTTTCCTTCATTGCTTCCATTGCAAATATTCTTTTCTGCCTCAAATATGAATTGAGATCGGACTGGATTGCGATCTGGTGACTGTGGAGGCCACTTAAGTACAGTGAACTCATTGTCTTGTCCACAAAACCAGTTTGAGGTTACTCGAGTTTTGTAACATGGCACGTTATGCTGCTGGAAGCGACCATCAAAAGATGAGTACAATGTGGTCATAACATGTCATGGTCTGCAGAAATATTCGGGTCAGGATATTTTGCTGACCAGGTATCTAAACTATGCCCAGCTGGTACTAAGGGGCACAAGGTGTCATGAAAATACCCCCCCACCCCACCCTGATAGATCACCACTAGCCTGACCTGGTGATATGAGGATGGATGGATCCAACTTTATAAAAAAAATTCTGAACTCTGACTCTTCAGACCAGGCAACATTTTTCCAGTCTTCGATTTTAGCAATGCTGTGGATATTGTAGCCTTACTGCTTTAAGATTTGATGTTTTGTGTGTTCATCTGTTTGTGTGTTCTTCACATCTTAGTTGTTATGAGTGGTTACTTACTATCAGCTCAGAGCAGTCTGGCCATTCACCTCTGTCCTCTGGCATCAACAAGGTATTTTTGCCACTCGCTGGATATTTCCTACTTTCTGGACCATTTTCTGTAAACCCTGGAGATGGTTTGAGGAAAATAAATCCTAGTAGATCAGGACCTGAAACACTATATAACCTATCACCAACAACTAGGGCTGCCACAAACGATTATTTTGATAGTCGACTAGTCACCGATTATTTTTGCGATTAGTCGACTAATCAGATCATGCATCCATTGGACGTAAAATGTACAGCTTATTGCACCAGCATACGTCTGCTCTTAAATAACTATCATTAGCTTACAGCTTGAAGTGTTTAAGGTATGTGCTAACTAAAAATGAAGACAAGATGATAATTTATTACACTTTTAATGAAATTTGCAGATTGTTTCAGTAAAGTTTAATAAACTCAGCCGTCTGCTCCTTGCTATCTAAAATATAACAGGACACCGGAGTATATTCTCGAGCATCTCACACTTCTGATAATCAGTTGTCTGCTTGACGTTTATTCAGCTGTGCAAAAACTATAACTTTATTTCTCAGCCAAAGTGACTTATATTACATGTTTAACCTGAGTAGCGAAAGACGGCGGTGAGTTTGAAAACGATTTGCCGGGAGTCCGGTGTTCTCACCGACTCTAATGAGCCTAGAACCCCGGCTCACTATCGAGCTGGTGGGTAACAGACGTCTCCGAAAACGTCGGAGGGCTTTTGAAAATATGTGGTGTCTTGATAGACTGAGCAAATATTTGAGGTTTACACAGCTACATTCTCACCTGAAAATATGTTAAACGTTTATTTTGTGACCCAGAAAGAATAATAAGAGTAACATTAAAACTAACTAGCTGCCGCCATTGTTGACAACTGCGCTGGGCCGCGCTATGAATTCTGGGACACAGTTTCTTCTTCTTCGGGGTTTAACGGCAGCTGGCATCCTTGTACATGCAGTGCTGCCATCTTCTGTTTCAGTCCGTTATTACTCTCTTAAATACTACTTCTTATTCCTGCGTCTTTTGGGATCTTACAAAGCTTCAAACGACGCGTCGACTATTAAATTAGTCGTCGACGATTTTAATAGTCGACGTAATCGTGACTAGTCGACTAATCGTGGCAGCCCTACCAACAACCATGTCACCTCTAAAGTTATATAGATCATCTTTTTTCCCCATTGTGATGCTCAGATAGAGATTCAGCAGGTGTCAGCACACCTAAATGTACTGTTCCTACTATGTGACTGGCTGATTAAATATTTTGATTAACAAGCAGTTGAATAGTTTTACTTAATAAAGTAGCATAGCAGTGCCATTTTGACCTAAAAACACAGGAATATGATTTTTGTCCCTGTTGCTTAGACCTATACCTACCTAAACATGTCCCAGTGCAGTCCACATACATCCCTTCATAGCAAAGCTATTCCCTGCCATGTGGCATGTTGAGTGATGTTTGCTCACAGGCTGTTGCCAGTGCCAGAAGTTTGAGGTGCTTTGGGCTGTGAGGCTTTGAGTGTGACCTCATGTTCCATTCTGTTTCTGTGCTGTTGTGCCTCGGCTCTCCATCCTCCTGGGCTGACACTTCACTGTAGCTCCAACAACTGCTGTGGGACTTTGAACATCTGTAAGCCACATCTCTAACTCACTCAGCCACCTCTGCATGAAACACATGCTGTCTGTCTTTTCTGTTGAGACTGTAAGATTGTGTTCAAAATAGTTTGGTCAATCTTAGTACATATTTATTTACTGTAATCTACAGTGTTTGCATGTGGAGCATGTCATTGCATGAGATGCAAATAAGTAAAAGAGTGTGCCAGCTTTATTCAGAGAGAGAGAGCGAGAGAGAAATATGATTTTTAACATGCATGATTAACGTTTATATGCTACACACCAGTCTCCTCAAAGCACACGCCTTTTTACTGATGATGTTGCCTTCAGTTGCCCTCATATTTCTGCGATAGAACCAGGGTAGGTCAATCATGACTGAACTGCTGCTGCTCTTCTCAGTCAGTCATGTGATTCAACAGTTCTATTTCTTTTTGTTTTGTCGTGTGAGAAAAAAAAAATTGTGAAAACCTTTGTAGTGAATTCAGCAGAAAAAATGTTTTATTAAACGCCTTATGTTTATTGACTTCTCTTTCATGTCAGTTCTTTTGTTCTGTCTTTGTAGTGGCAAAAGATCTCTGTGCATCATCATTTGTGAGCGATCTGAGATGTCAGAGGTGTCCTTTTGATGTGGAGTGCAGACCTCATACGAGGCACCACCTGTGCAGCTCTCATAGTGTGCCTGTGGATGTTTTAGTGTGCTTGCATATGTGTGAATAACTGCGTGTGGGTGTAGATCTTAGTCTGTGTTAGTATGGGAAAATGCCTGTGTGCGTAATTAGTACTATGTGTGTATGTAATCAGCCACCTCCAGAACCTGTTCCAGAGGGATCGGAATGGGCGTTGAAACATCAGCCGTTCTTATGACTCTGGTAATTGCGACAGTCTGATCCTCATTGGCAGTGTGTGTCACTGCCTTTGATCCTTGTGATACCACACACAAGTTTGCCAACACACAGTTTGCGACACATTAATTCAGATGCACACACATTCAAAAAGGTTCCTTTAAAGTCCCTGAATCTCTGTGTTGTTGCCTTGTGTGTCATCATACATCAAGCAGATGACCTCAGTTGTAGTCAATGAGACAGAGAGAGAGAGAATTAAGTCAATGTGCATAAAGATTATAGTGATCATGCCAGCAGAGCTTAGTAGTCACTTAACAAAGTTGAAGTGGTATCTTCCATGTTAGGTCATAAATTTTAGTGAATTCCCATCCTAGAGAGACCTTAGGAGTTATTTCTGAAAATGAAACTGATTCAGTTTTTAAAATTTGTTATTTGGCTGCTGAATGTTTTTGCATCTAAAAACTGGCAGCGCAACAAAAACAAAAAAGTGTGCACAGTCACGTTGGATTAAATGTCTAAAAACTAATATTTTGATTTTTATGTTATGTATGATCAGAGGAAAGAAAACGTATGTATGGATTGTTTGTAACCCAGGTATCCAAAGTCTCAGTCAGGTTTAGTTTCCTATAATATATATGTATGTGCTAATGAATGGTATTAAAACTGCAAATTTGCATATTCACTGTCACGTTCTGTTTAAACGTGATATCATATCGAATATGTTTTGTAAATAAAATAAATAAAATATGAAACTCACCACCGATGAAACAAGATTTGCTAGGTATTCCTCTGGCCCATTGCTTTGCTTATGCAGTTAAAGTCAAGTCAGTTATCTAGACTAGATAAACATATTAAAATACTTAGTTACCTATTGTACAAAGTTACCTAGACTTACTACAACAATGTTTTCCATGTAATCGTAATATACATACTTTTTTTTGTACATGCACCCATATCTGGGTCAGGCTTTTATCTCCCATCAGTGTCATCTGGAAGAAGCAGTGTGACAGATTTTTACTCACTTATTAATGCTTGTTAACTAATTACTAGAAAATCCCAGATTAATAAGAATACTCATATATTTGTAACATGTTTACGCCACTATGTTTCCTCAAATGCAAACAAGACCCATAAATAGACTGTGCCCTAACATTTTAAATGAGGCTGGTTTGTTTGTGTTGAACATCTACAAATGATCTTTTAAACATGCCATTGGTTGAACTTCTCTAAAGTCACTCCAAGAAACAGCCAGAATGAGACTACCTGGGGACAATTCCTGAAGAGCTGCTAATGAACAGAGGAAGTGAGACAACAAACAAATGTTTTCTTCTTTAATTCTCATGGCCTTGCCTGTTTGATATAAGATGTATGCCGAGACCCTTTGTGGTTTAATGCCGTGGAGAGGGGAAACTATAAAAAGAGCAGCTATTAGGCAGCGCTTATATTTAGTATGTAAGTAAGAGTAACACTAGCTCTGTAACATGTGGTCTTTTAGGAAGAATGGGAGAATAAATAGAGGCAACAAAACCTTTATATGTGTGTTTCACTTTCATCAGAAAGCAAAGAACATGCGTTGCACACTAATCAGTGCAACTTGTTCCCTTCATCTCCATTTTCTTCTGGAAAAAAGCCTTTTGTGTATTGATCTTCTCTCTTTCACGGTCTCTAGCACTCTGCTCAGCTTAAGAATGACTGTTACAGAAAATTGCAGTTAGTTTTCCTCTTATACATGATTATGTAAATGTGTTCATTAAGATTGATTAATCCCATTATAACTTAATGTTGTCTTTACTTCCTCTTGCCAGATTTAGTCTGTAGCAGGTCAGCAAAGTTTTTGCTCTTTTATTATCTCGCTTAGTATGAGTCCCAGCTTCTTTGTTGTCCATTATCTGCTTTTGGTTTTCACTAAAAGCCACGCAGTGTACATTCTTAGAAATACAAGGTACCTCCCGAACACAGACCAACACACACACACACATCCCTCCGTCAATCAGCCTTTGCCATCCTCTTTGCTGCCACCTCCTCCACCACAGGGAAAAGGTCCTGCTGATTAGAACAGGGCTCTCACTGAGTGCCATCCATCATCATCTAACCTACTGATCCTCCCTTCTGATTACTCCATCTCTCTCTCTCCCTCTCACACACACTCCTACATGCAGACATATAAAAGTAGCACACAGACACAGGTACAATATCTGAACACTTCACATTGATTGAATCTGGATTAATTAGCGATGAGGTAATCACTGGCTGCAAACAAGGCTGTATGTCAGAAGAGTTGACATTTAGTCGACACAAGAGAGAAAGAGGGAAGCAGGATGTTGTGTGTGCCCGTGCCTATGTGTTTGTATTGAGGGCAGTGCTGCTGCTGTTTGAAGGTCTGATTGAGGCCTGTTTGGTTGTAAAAGCAAGCTGACAGCTTTGTTAACAAGTCCGAGCAGATGAGAGGGATTACTTTATTCCATGGCATGAGGATGGTATTGAGCAGACAGCCCTTAGTTAGCTATGGATTTGTCGGCTTCAAGTGATTCACTTGTGATTTTTCATAAATTTGTGTGTTACAGAATACTAGGCTGTCCTAACTGTCATCATTAGTTGCAGTTATCTCCCAGGTAATGCTGTGGCATGAAACACAATAATCCTTTGGAAAGCTGCATTTTGAAACAAGATTGTATTTAATGGAAAATGAATGTTTTCTTTTCTTATTAGATGAATTAAATCTCATGATGAAATACTGGCAAAATGGTATCTTTCTAGAAGGTACAGTTGGGCCCTGTGGTATTTCTATATTAGGTATGTTGTAGCTCATGCCTGTTTTTGAATTTACAAAACACTGAGGTGCAACAACAATAAATGGCTAAAGTGCTATTGTCTTGTATCCCTCCCCTCAACCCCAACCGGTCATGGCAGATGGCTGCCCCTCCCTGAGCCTGGTTCTGCTGGGCGTTTCCTGTTAAAAAGGAATTTTTCCTTCCCACTGATGCCAGCTTGCTCATAGGGGGTTGTCTGATTGTTGGGGTTTTTCTATATTAATATAGGGTTTTTACCTTACAATATTAGACATCTTGAAGTGATTATGACAGAAGTATAGGTCAAATCAACAAGGATGGAAAAAAAAAATAAGGTAGGTAAGTCTGAAAATAGCAAAATACAGCAATACTTGTGCAACTCTATTGCACAAGCATTGGTCAGTATTTCCATTTACCCAGTGCATGAGACTTCTAATCTATTGTCTCCTATTTCTAGACTCAAAATCTCTTCTTATTGTGGTCCTGGACACAAATTTCTCAACGTTTTATTTCTGTGTCTCTGAGCCTAATTTTCCATCTGTTTGGCCTGATATATATCAAATAGTGGCAATGTAGACAACTTTAAAGTTTCTACTTTATACAGCAAAAAAGTCCACTTTTGATGGTTAGAAGGGGTGGTCAGAAGTGAATCTGTTGCTCACTCAAAATTTTTTAAAAGAACAATAACTTAAAACAAATATGAAAAGTGAAACTTGGTTAGGTCTAGTTTTTAGCTTTAGGGGGTATAGTGTCCCTTTTCCCCATAACTCAGTTTTCTTGATTGCATGGTGATACGACGCTCCTGAAGACACGAAATATACTTCCTGTTACATTAGGTACAAAGTTTTGCTGGATGAAAACATTTGGAAAAAAACAGTTCAGAAATGTTCAGAAGGGGTGAAAAAACAAGAAAAGTTATGCAGTGCTTTAAAAAAATGAACAAATTAAAAAAATCACATGGTAGCTAGTAACGTGATTGGGTATAAGGGCATCCTAAAGAGGCTGATTCCTTTAGAAGTAGTAGTACTAGTAGTAGATGTGTATGGGAGAATCAATGTAAAATTTATATTGTGAGAACCATGGGGTTTTTCATATTAGTATCAAGTGCAGTGTAGAGTGAAATTTGCTGTTGAATATAATGAGTCACAGAAGTGTCAGAAAGTCAAAGATCTCTTCAGTGTACATAGATGAAAGAGTTGAAACATCAGGTTTGCTCACTTCTACAGATGGTTCCGTGCTGTGCTTAAGGGTTGAGATAACAAAAACAACTTCCATTTCATCATTATTTTATCATAGTATTTGTTAACTGAACATATAACATAGGGTCAAAAAAGTATTTTGGGGAATTCATTTCAATTATACATCTTCAGAGAGCTCTCTGTGCCTGTGTTTGACATTTTTCCTTATAGCGGAACATGTTTGTAGGATGTGAAGAAACCATGCTAACACAATAGAGCACCAAACTAATTATGTTGCTGTCAATTATTCATTGGTGAGCCAGGTTTGCATGCTTGCAGACACATACAGTTTCCTCTTTTTTCCTTTGTGTCTTAAACGGCTTCTAACAGAGACCACAGAAGAAGTTATAGGCATCAATATTTGATAGTTAATTATGACAGCAGAGCCACTGACTTTAATATTCCTGGAGACACGCTTGTCGCTGGTTTCTGCAGCCCATTGTTGTTTGTGTGACACGTCAGGATGGAGGAAAGCTGCATGAAATAATAAATATGGAGACATATGGGTAGTCACCCTGCTTTTCCATTTGAATAAAGCACATACAAACATGCGTACAGACATAAAGGAATACATGCATATAGAAATTTGCTCATTATTTACTTTTTACACTCCCATAATATTGTCCCTCACATTAAAACTTGAGTTTGTTTAGCTAGGATCCACTCACACCTAGGCACTAGTTTAGCTTTAGGATCTTTGGCTTGAGATTTACATTGAAGTATTCATCTGACGAGTACAAAGCTTAATAAAACACAAAAACAACAGCAATATCCATTAATGCTGACAATTAAACGTTGGCAAACAATTTCTCTGTAACAAAACATATCAGAATATTTAAACATCATTTTTTGCCCTATAGTATTCTGTGTATGGTTTCTGTCTGTTAAAATAATTTACTCAAGGGAAAGCAAAGTAGGAATAGAACACTGTTCTCTAATACATGTATCAGCATACAATACAAGAAAATTCAAACCACTTTGAGAGGGCAAACGAAATATATAAATGTCAGCCTATTGTCATTTTGTGTGTATGGTGCCCTCCTGACTCCAGTGTCACCCCGAGGGGCAAAGCTGAGTATTTGGAAGTTGACAGTGTTAGTTTAGTCCCGCCTCTGGGACTAATCACACTAATGAGGGCATTAAAGGAGTGTTAGGGTCATAGTGATTTGCATTACTGTGTGTGCAGGTGTTATCCCCTGACATAGATGGACCCCAGGGATATTTTCAGGGGACCAAAAATAGGCTTGAGGGTCTAAGCTCTGCTCAGTCAAAAACTGGTTGGACTGTGATGGATACCTTGCCCCAGGGAGAATGTCCACAAGAGCAGTTAACCGTAAACACACATAGACACAGACACACACAAATGCTCCACATACAGAGAAAGATCCAAGTCCCAGACACAGAGCAGACACAGCGCACAGCGAGGTGGAAATGAGATGTTTAGCTTGATGATGCGTGACATCTGTAATGCATTCTAATTCTCCCCATCGGAGCACTAGTCTTTAAGGATGATTGATGATGTTGTTTCATCGTCTCAGTAAACACAGCTTAATAAGTGAAGACCATGTCTGATCATCCGCAGCTTCAGTGATTCAAACTGAATTCAACATTGTTCAGAAACTATAATGGCATAATGTCAAATTTCGCTCATTTTTCATTTTCTTGTAATGCCGAATCCCCCCCATTTTCAGTGTTTTTTTATTTATTTATTTTTTTGGGTAACATCAGTCTGACTTATTTTTCATTCACTGGTACCAGAGAACATTGAATTCCATTTCCATGTGACTGTGCCTGTAAGACTGAGCAATGTCAGAGTGTGTCTGCCTATCTTTGCTGTGTGATTATGTATGCCTTTGTGCCTGTGTAGCTTGGGAGCAAAACTACTTGTTTGACTGTTCAGTAAATGGTGCAGAGAGTAGCTATTTTACCATTATCACATTATGTTTTGCAGACAGCATAGTTGCATATGTGGCACGGTCAACTCTACTATTAACCTCAGTGTAGTTGCTCTGAAAGTACGCTAACCATTAACATTAAATGTTAATCACACCCGCAACCAGGTAGCCTTTTGTCTAGGTTGAATTTAGTTTGCAATTTCAACATATTCTGCATATATGGAATATTTACAATGCCATTGACGAATGCATTTCAAATCAGGTAGATGGTATGATGCTAAGAAAAAAAAGAAGCATCCAAACTACATGGAGCTGACGTACCTCATGTGGGTCTAAATTGAAAATATTCATAGTAGGAATGCTTCTTAGCATAACTTCAGCTGGATCAATGGATGGATGGGTACAGATGCAAAATGCATTGCAGTACAGTAGCTATATGTCTGTACCCCGAGTTACGAGTTGACATACATACCAGTAGACTCAGCTGCTGTAATCCTCTGGGGAGAAGGGCACTGAATACAGTGAACCACAGACCTAGCAGCCAGTGACATCAGAGTGTCTTGTGAGGTTCTTCATGAAGGAACTGTCACCTCAGGGGACCTTAGATTATGTGTACCATCCAGGGGAGAGCAGCATTTTCTACATATACTATAGTCTGTATAAGAAGGGAATAAAGTTTTAGCCATCAGATGTTTAGAAAAAAACAATACCAGCATGCAGGCTGTGTTCAATGTCACATTACACATACACATTACGTTTATACATAAAATAACAACCTGCTGTTGAGGCTGAGGGGGCCAGTGACAGGAGATCAGCAATATGCAGCTCTGGAGCCTGAAATACCTGCAAGGGTAAAGAGGCGAAGAAGTGCAACTGTGTTTTTAAACAGATTGACATAATTCATTGTTGAATGTAGCAGTCATTTGCTGCATAGTTTAAATGGAACTGTTTAGTATGGTGTTGACAGCTTCTAAACACAAAAAATAACCATGGATAAACCAGTTTTGCAAAGCCACAATTCTCAGATCGCTGTAACTATGTGGTCCAGTGCAAATTACAGTGAAAAAATAAATGTTCTTATATAGTAGAAAAAGTTAATTGGATGCTTTTGCCGGTAAAGTTCTGTGGTCCTTAGTCATGGATATCCTAATCACAAGCCATGACTACACAGCTAAATTACAAACCCTTTATTTTATAACAATTCCACGCAGACTAAACTTTGTGTACTATAACACATACAGTTTCCACTTTTCCCGACATATTTGTGAAGAAAACTATCCAAAACCACAGCTGACCTTTCTACATCTTTTTACCCTTTCTCCACTCATTTTAAAGTATTTTCTCAGTAACCGCTAAATGAATTACAACCACACTTGTGATTCATCTTCTTACCGTTTACATGGATCACAATTTCTGTTAAACAGCCGTTATTCTCTTTTTATGGTTTTTAAACCTTCATTCTGAAACCCAAAATGAACATGGACCTTTATGTGCATCTGTTCTCTGCTTATTTTTAACAATTAGTTGACGTTTTGTATTAGCTCATGTCTCATTAAAATATGCTTTGCAAAAGCTGGATATATAGGGTATCACTGGACTTTTGTCAGGATATAACTGTGGCATAATTAGGTATTTTTTAATTACAGAACATAGTAGCTTAAAGGAGTAAGCTGACACCGGATGTGTGTTACAGTGTCTCGACCTGGTACATTACTTAAATCCATTAATTACTCGAGTCTTAAATGGTATCTTAGAAATGAATACTGGAAGTTACTGCCCATCCCTTAAGGATAGACCTTGGTACCTCAAATCACTCCCTACTTATTTTGAAGGGCACTATTTTTACAGTCTGTGATCTTATTTTGCCAAAATTTTGAGTTTAAATGTATTCAATGTATACCTCCCTACAATGGCATACAATCCTAACATGGACATGTATCCAACTGCAAGGTCTGATGAATGTTTCCCCAATACAATCTACAAACGGACACACACACACACAAACACACAAAGAAAAGAAAGAAAATACTCATACCAAAAGAGTGCTGTAAGAGGAGCAGATAGTTGACGTGGTGTACAAAACTGACACTGTTTAAAAAAATCGACACTTGCCAGCCGCTGGGACATTCTCTGCTACAAGGTTTACAGACTAACAAATTAAAGGAATAGAGAATGACAATGTGACTACATATGCTTGCCTTTAGTGTCAGTTCCTTGGCCCAAAGCCCAAAATGAAGAAACCAAAGAAAATGCATGACATGAAAGTTTGGGTTTCGTAGAACAGTAGGTAGCTTATTAAATCCTCTTTGATCCTGCTGTCTTTGATATCTGCACTCTCATAAAGAATTCACTTTCAGTAGTAAATATATGTAGTTCAGAGAGACATCATGACACACACCCCTCATTCCCTTACAGTCTCTTTAAATTATACAAAACAACCTGGGAAAATATGCAGGTCAGAGAGAAAAAAAAAGAAATCACAGCTAAGAAGTGGGCATATTTAATTCCTTGACATAGTTACATTTGGGACTTGGAAAGGTTTGGAGGTTATAAGGGTACTTGAGCTTTCTGATAAGTTCAGAACAAGTTCACTTGAGTCTTTAGAATGTTTTTATTTGCTAATGCATCATGTTAAGAATAATGGAGAGTGCATATAGAGTGTTAGAGAAAGAAGAAGTGTATTATTGCAAGGTAATTTATACGTAGAATGGCTGTTTCCTCATTAGGTTTTAATGGTGGGAGGGTATTTTCTTTATCTGATTTTCTGTAGCTCTGTCTTGTATAAAGAAGGCATCACTGTCTCATATATCATTGTCTAACTAGTTAAAGGTTACCGTATCACACGAGTTGGAACAAAGATGCACATAAAAGTTTGTTAGTCAATCAAGTGCAAGAAACCTGTGTACTAGAATGTGTGCTCCTGTGTGGCTAAATGACAAATATGGTTGGGTTAGTGGGGATGAAAACCCTCTGCCTTTGACCCCATAGCCCAGTTGCTGTGGCATCTCTCTGTTTGTAATTGTCCCAGTTTTCTGGGGTGAAAATAATGAGCAACATCTATCAGAGGCCTGCCATCCCATTCTGTCCTGTCCCAGGCTTTACCCTGACCTGGCAATGCCATCCCGCTGAGCCCACGTTGCCCAGGGGCCAGGCATGTTTGTTTGCCCTGCCCAAAGGATGACACTGTGGCGGGGAGACGGAAAGGTCGTGACTGCCCCTGACCTGACCTTTCACCCCTCCTTCTGCTTAGTGCCAGGGCACTAGGGTTTTGATGACTAGATAACACACATTTCTCACAGTTGGTTAAATGAGCACACGCACAGAGCATTTCAGCACACACACAAATGAAAAGAAACCACTTTAACTCATATGCTCAAACTAACTTTAAGATGCTATAGTTCAGTGTCTGACTTCTGTGGTCTGCTACAGTTTTTCAGTTTTTGATTTTATATACTCGGGTCCTTCTTTGTTTTAGTCACTGCATCTTCTTTTAAAAAGTGATATTTATTAAAAAAGCAAAGGAAAAACTAAGTATTTTCTTATTCTTTATTGAAAATAAATATTTGTTTTTCATTCCAAAATCAAAAGTGTAAAAATTTTTAAAAAAACCCCCAAAAAACAAGACAATGGGCCACTGACCACATTTGATTTTTATATTTTTGTTTGAGTTGTGACACCAAAAACCAGGTGCCATATTTGTGTGCTTTTGCTTTGGAGGCTTGTAGCAAATACAAACTTAGAAAAGCTTAGACATAAATAATTTCAAAAGTTATAGTTATTATTGATTATTTTATTAAATTTGTAATCAGTGAGGAAAAAGCATTTGAAAATGTCACAGTAAAAGTCTTAGGGGAGGGGTATTGTCCACATGCTTATGGTTTAGACTGTTTGCAAGAACATGAGCCTCGTAGTAACATGTAACATTTTGGAAAATAGTTTTTTGTATTCTTAAAATATTAACAGTTCTTGTATTTATTGAAATAAAATACTTGGAATTAAAAGATCCGGATGGACTTGTCTGTGTCTCATCCTGAAAGTGATATAGTTTTCTCATAATTCGGAGCACAGATTGAAATACTTGCCTCAAAGTGTCAATGAAATTCTCACCAAGGAGACTTCAACATTCAACACTGATGTTTACCAAAATACATGAACATAGAAAAAAAAAAAGCCTATAGCTTCCTTGTCATGCAAACTGAACAAATTAAATATCATATTCGAATTTGGACTGTGGACCCTTGTGTCATTTTAAGTTTTTGTTGGACAAAATTAAAATTACAGGAAACATCATTATTGTTTTTCTGTCTTATTTATAAATATACTACATAGTAGCCACTTTTTTAAAAAAGAAAATTGAATGACATAGAACACTAATTACTGGTTGCTGTATTTTATTTTATTTTAATATCATTTTATTTTTAATTTTGTCTGGAAAACCAACAACAAACAATGTTTTCACAACAAAGAGATAACTGTACTTGATCTCTACGTGAAAGTTTACTTAATTAGTGCTGTAATCTGCTGTGTTAGTGGAGCCAGATAAATGCAGCCCCCATATCCTCATTAAAAAAGTACAAACCTACTTTTGAACAGTAAGTTAAAGAATTGATTAGAAAGCCTCATGCCTGTTGTGATATCCATTTCTTTCATTGTTCTTTGTTGGCTCAATACTGCAGGCATTTTCACTGTGCATTCCAATTACCTTGATGCAGACCAAGAAAGGTGCCAGATTAACTAGAGAAGCCTTGCTAACACAAAGAGAATTCCTAACTTAACAAGATGTCATTTCTCATTGATAAGCCCCGTCAGAATTTCCGTGGCTTCCCTTTCTGAATAATTAGGAGGTTTGGATTTGAATACATATACAGAAACTTCAGAAATTGTTAGATACAGTGTGCAATGCTCTGTTTAATATTTCACAAATGTCCTTTTTTTAAGCCCATGAATATGTGTAATGGGTTGCTTCAACATTCTTTTTTTGAGCTCTTGCTCAAAAACATGTGAAGCTGAAGTGAAGGTTTATCCAGTTTTGATATAATATATACGGTGTTTTAACTGGCAGAAGTCTTCATCACATGCAAGTTTATAATTAATCTTTTTTTCCAAATGTTGCTGCTGTCCACTTATTTATAATACATTGAAATATTGTTGTTAATATTATTGATTTTGTTCATAAAGTTGCACAAAGTTTCTGCACAGTGCACTACCTCTCATAGCCCCCTTTGTGTTAATCATTATACAGCACTTATTTCCTTAGTGGCAGCTAGTTTTGTCAGCTGAGTTTAGACCACTAATGGGCATCAGAAGCCTGGAGAAGCAACGATCCATCTTATTAGGTGTGACTTTCATAGCATTACATCGGCCAAGGAGGTTATATTTTTCATAGCATTTGTGTGTGTGTGTGTGCATCTTATTCTTTCTGTCTGGAAACATGATACCTTGAAAAGTTTTGAATTGATTTTGATAAAACTTTGTAGGGGTGTAGACTGTCATGTTAGCAATCCATTAAAATATTGCTTACATCCACCAAGGTCTTAAATTTTAACTTGATGATTTATTGACAAAAAACCTTACAGCTTAGAAGCTATGATTTCTTACAAGTGTGGTGTGCATTGTCAACATATAGAAAGTACCGTATAAAGAATTTAAATATCATGTCTGACCTTTTCGTCAAGGTCAATAGATTGATCTGAACGGAAAAGTGATAATGTTATGCAATATAGATATCTTTAAATCTCTTATTGCCTGTTCTAATAACTGTTTCTTGTTGCCATTTTTTTTGTATTGAAAACCTGACGGCATATAGGCAATGATGTATGGGGATTCTAAATACCACTTTATTTTGGACCTGTTATATAATATTACATAATAAGCTAAAGCTTTTCATTTGCATATATTTAAAAATCAGTTCCCTATTATAGACACATAATGTTTGTGTAATCAAAGTAAACACCTGACATGCTACCCTTATCCCATTTTTACTGCATGACAAATTTCATAAAGTATGTTTAAAGGCAACAAAGAAAACAAGATCAATATGTACAAAATAGGCCTGCAGTACTATTTCCTTAAAAATAAATACTGTCCACAGAGTGAGCTGCCTTGGCTGAGTTTTGCGCTTTCTAAATGCTTCTTCTGTGCCATATATTTGTAGGCATAGCAAATTTGGTTTCACACAGCAACTAAGTTCTATACAATTTCTGGTAGCATAATTTTTTATGGGGCTCTGGGGGCATTTTGCATGTTAACATTTAGAATTTAGAAACTTCATTTGAAATGAGGAGGGCCCTTATGATAATGACCATCACTTTTCCTGTAGGCTAAACGACATTACATATTTTCCCCTCAGTTTGAGATTTAAAAATAGATTAGTTTCGCCAAGTAATGTCTTTAGTAATGGAAACTCTTCAGAGGCTGGGCTGAAAATACACATTCACACATAAGGCCACACACACATATATCATATTATTATTGCACTTCAGGGGAAGTCTTATTAATCTTCACAGATTATTTTTTTTCTTGCCCTTCTTCCTCATTTGGAGGCAGCTCATGAACAATTCAGCCACTGCCTGCTAATGGTGTTTCACAAGGCTCTGTGGGATATCTTTTATACATCAATAAGGGCAATTATCAGCTTAACTGAGAAAGGAGTGTCGCCAGCTCAGCCATGCCCTTCTCTCGTGTGCTCTACACCAATTTACTGTCTTGACACGCTTTAGTAAAGCTATGCGCTGGCACTACAAGAATTAAATGTGAATAAATATCATAGTGCAGTTTGATACCAGCAGTTAAAATGTGTAACAAATAGCAGATAATCTAAACATTTATGGAATTAGGACATTTGTACTATTTTGTTGATTTTGTTGTGGATAATCTTTGAAGTCATTAGCTGGTTAAAGACCTGTTATTTATTTGTTTTGATAATAACTTTAGTTTTTCTTTTATTGATTATTTTATGTTTAAATGATATAAAAGGCTGCTCTAACATTGGCTTAGCTATTGGCGCAAGATGGCACTACAACCAAACATACCCCCTAGGGGCTACTGCCCCACCCCAACTGTAGTGCCCCCATGCTGTTTTATTGTTCAAAGAGGATTGGTGTGCAGGGGGCAGCTATGCACAGCTGGCAGCATTAGCGGCTTAACCCTTGATGCTAATGCTAATATAGGATTGTGCAGGGACTGGGCATTTTTAGCCATGTGACTCCTGGCAGGCAGGGGTTGAAAAGGATAGGGAGTTGGTGGTGAGTTGGCCCAAGCTTTGACTAGTAGGCAGCACGATAGATATACTTAACTAGAAAGTTCCACCAATTCTGTGCTAATATGATCAAATTTGAGAGAGATCATGTGTTTAACTTAAGGACTCTCATCAAATTAAAATTGTACTGGCTAATGGCTGCTATTTTCATGCTAGGTTAAAAAAAAAAGATCTAAATCATCTTATAATGATTGTTGATAATCTTATTGAGTCTCAAGTAAGTAAGCCTATGAGAAATAACCATTAAGCCGTGTTTAGTTTTACATAATGCAGTGGGATCTCCCAGGTAATTCAAAGCTGTGTCCTCTGGCCTCACTTTGCTCCCTTACTCCTACCATCATATTTGTGCTACCATCGCTCCTGTGCCAACCTTTCTTTTTCTCTGTTGTTAAGTCCCCTCATTTGCTGCCCAGCTGTCCTCAGCTGGTGAGACAACACCAGCTGGCTTGACAAACCTGAGGTAGTATAGTGGCTGTGGAGCTCAGTTGCCCTCAGAGGCCCACAGGCCTTTGTGCTTAGTTCCCACAGCAGCTCCAAACCTCTGTTTATGAACAAGCAGGATCAGACTAGGGCTTATATTTATAACACACCACCATGACCACCACTGCACCATTGCAGTAATCACCACTGTGCATTGAGCTTGAGTGGATCAGACACTTGGCCTGCTCCAGATGGGCACCGGCCAGCTTGGCCCCTCAGTCCAGCAGCTCTGAACTGAAATCATAGATGGGCTCTGCCCTTGCCAGCTCTCAACTGGTGAACCAGTTGTTCTGATCTAGGGAAGGGAAAAAAAAGGAACATGATGATAATGTTTCAGCTTAATCATTTGAAAGGTCAGTTTTGCTTTGTTCCCTCTTGTGCTTTGTACGGTGATTTGTGAGTGCAAGGTTTCAAATTGCTGGACTAATGTTCTCATAGAGAGCGACTGTGTCATACATTTTGGCAGGCTGTATGATTTTGTTTTAGACTGATGAATTCAAACCACTGCCAGAAATGCTATTTCAAAACCAGAAAGATTTAAAGGCTTAGTGCCACTCAACTGCTTTTATTTTTATCTCTGCCATGTACAACTACTGATCTCTTCTTTTGTCGACTAATTCTGTTTTTTCTTACTTTCTGAAGATTATTCATCCAAGTCATATTTGAGGCAAACAAGTTGTCCTCAGACATGGGAATTTTGCAGGGTCTTGGATGGATTTTTTTTCTCCTCTTAAACAGATTTCTTTTCCTGTCTTGACCCCTGGAAAGATGCACTTGTGGTTGCTAGAAGTGGAGGGAAAGTTGAGGGTCAGTCTCACCACATAGTCCCACCACAACAACCTGACAATGCTACATTTCGTTACAGTTGGTGATCTAGTAGACATATCTAGCCAAGACACACCAGCAAACACATCCCTTAAACTGTCTCTCTGCATGTCGAGGTCAGCTTCAGTGGTTCCGAGGTGCAGGAAAATACACTCCACTGTGCCAGTTTAAACTTAGCTCACACTGGCATTCCCATTTGTGGTTTTAGGTTGCGTTTCAATGGTTTTCTGTGGATGCCTTAAAAAATGCCCATGGGGAGAATTAATGGGGCTTTTGGCAGTACAGAGGAGCCACAAGTAGGTGAAAGGCAAACAGAGCTTGTGGATTTGTCATGTCAGTCAAATGGCTGTAGAGCATTAGCCATTAGTTCATTACCAGACTCTGGGCTCCGTAACATGCTACATGCTGGGTTTGGCTAGTGTGCATAAGTGGTGAGGAGATGTTCAGTGGTTGCTGTACAGACCATAGAAAGGAGGGAGAAAAAAAAACAGTGAAAAAAAGTGACTGTTTCAATCCTTCTGGATAGTGGAGTTCATAATGATGTCATTTCATGGCTTTATTGCCTCGATTCCATATATGTGTACAGTGATCTCAACTGTATTATCAATACTTAACCTTGCATTTCCTTAGAATTGGCATTTGTCCAGTTTAAAAAATACTAGAGCACAGGGTTTGATCGGCATGAGCCAGACAGTATTCTGACTTCATGCATCTTGATGGGTATGGTTCAATTTGACCACTGTGCATATCATGGGAAGCTTGGGAATATAACTTGATTGATCTGATATTTTGTAGGAATATTCAATTTTTAATATATATATATTATTAAAGGTACATTTTTTCTATATGCACTTGTTTTTATCTGAAGTTACATTTTGTATTCACACTTTTCATGTGACATCAGAGCTACTGAGACATGCCCACCTGGAGGGTAAAAACAGTACTGCAGTCCTTTGCCCTTCAGCCATCTTTTGAACATCTACAAGTTTAACTTGTGCCAGATAGTTGCTGTGCTATTGGATGCACTAATCATGTTTATGTACAGCTCCCAGAAGAGTGTAGAGTATGACACCAATGTATGAGAGCACTTCTTCTAACCCTGCCTTACAGGCCAAATTGCACCAATTCCTGCTTCTCCGCAGCAATCCATATTTTGAAAGCTTTTGTCCTGTCAGCAGTGTAAGGTGAGCGATTCTCTACAAGATAGATGTAGATGTCCCTGAACTGGAGCTCTGGGAATGACGTTGCTACTTTCAGGGATTTAAATAAAGCTGCCAGGGCAGAATATGGATCACAATTCTCCAAAATTCGTAGTTTCTCTTCATGTCTTCGTTTTCCATCAATAGACGATCCACGTACTCTTGGCTCGAGACAGGTTAAAAAAGCAATATTTTTGTCCTGTGGTGCTCCTAACTGTCCACTATTGGCCGTCACGATGGAGTAATGTTTTGCCCTGACTGAAAACAAAAGATTGGTAGTTTGTACGTTTGACTCCTGATTATAATAACTTAAATAAAAATGTTTTACGCTTACATGTGTGTGTAAGTAAACAATATTCGATGTCCATAGTCTGCAGTTTTGAATGTACTTCATTGTTGTCTGTCTGGGAATGACAACAGCATGTACATGTATGCAGCCTAAGACCCAGTTGCCTTGTCATCTGTGTAGTGTCTGTTATGTGTGTGTGTGTGTGTGTGTGTGTGTGCGCACACGTGCTTTTGTGAGTATAAGGTTTTGCAACACATGTAGTGTCAACTCCTGGATGTGTATGTGAGTTTGAATAGAAGAGAATGAGATCAGGTTACGCTAGGGATAATCCTACCAAAGCCGTTTTTTCAGGCCTAAATCAGTGGATATTACCCTGGCCATAAGTGATTTTAATTGGTTGTCTCATATAACATGCACTTCTGCCTAATGCTAATGCTACCCTGTAATTTGTTAAAAGCTGCCACTGCCTGTTAAGTTCACTGGACAATAATGTTTTAAGTGGCAAAGTTACTGTATGTTGGAAGTGATCAAAGGATCAGACTGGTATCCATTTTATTTTTCAGTGTCTGGCTTTGTTGCTGTTTTTGGGCATAGATCTATGCAGATAAATTAGTGTAGAAACACACACACACACACACACACACACACACACACACACACACACACACCGGGAGGTATTTTGTAGTGAAGAATAGTAAGATTAGTAAGTAGTGGTTAAAATTTAAAAAAAGAACAGATAAAATACATCTATCAGTCTCAAGTAGGCTTCAGCTACACAGGCCTAGAGATTTGTCATCAACCTCCTGTTGCAAAAAAAAAAATGTATTTCTCAACCAGTTGGTAACTGATTGGGTATGGGTGGTTACTTGTACTTGGTAGGTGAACTTAGTCATGAAGGTGTATGTATGTGGTGCTGCACTTCAAAGTAAAAGTTGTCTTATCACAGGTTTCAAAGGTATGTTACGATTGTAATCTGCTATCATCCAAATTTTTGAAGAGATTTTTGGTGCATCCCCTTTGCAATCAGTTTTTACCTAGCAACCAGCAGCCTCCAGTTGCCAACTCGAAAGGAGATTTTCTATCTGGTCATTGACTAGTGATAGGGCTGTGTGAATGGGGGAATTAACAAGACTAAATATGCCAGGAAAATAAAATAGTTGCTAATAGACTTCCCATTATAAGATAATCAAAAGAAAGCTTAGTCACACACTGGTTGGTTTTTAACACAACTGACTCATTTTTAACAAAACAATATGGGATTTTTTGGAATAAAGTGTTTCCTCTTTAGCATGAAAACCAGCAAAGGTCATACCACTGCCGAAAAAAGCAGAAAAAGTTTGTGTTGAGTGATTTTTGTGGTCCCTTTATCATTCCTTCATAATGGCATGAAATGTTTAGGAAATCGTGGTATTGTGTGTATTTTTTTTCCCCATCCCATGTTAATAAATGGCCATAAGGTTTTCTTGAGCACACAAATGCTACCCTACCAAACTAAGTTCTAAAGTTAATTGCTTTTTATACCATAAAATATGCATTTTTTTAAAGCTTACAGTATATCAAATCCTTTTCAGTGACATAGTTCATTTAGATCTCTTTGTCTCATCATATCAAGAAATATTCTGTTTGTCATTTGTTGCACACAAGTTCAGAAACATCAGATTCTTTGAACCCCCCATTTAAATGTGGTGCGGAATTTATTTTTGCAAGGTCATTTGTCCTCCACAGTAGGCTCTAAGAAGCAAGACTGTGTGTATTTTATACTGGAGCACTCACACATGCTCTCCCAGCCACCCACCCACAAAACCACCACTAACATCGGACAGGTGCATGTGTGCATGCCCTGACCTTGAGAGCAATGCAGAGCTTGTCTTTATGAGGCCTTGAGACATGGCATTTGTGGCATTTAACCCCCTCATCACTCTGTGACCCCCATTCACCCCCTCCCTCTGTTTCGTACTGTCATTCTCTTTCCACCCTCCTTCCTCTTTGCCCCCTCTACCTCATATTCTACTCTTGCTGCATATTCACCCCCTTCTAACTCCTTGCTTCCTTATTAAATCTCCTTCTGTCACTGACTTCAGCCCTTTAACCTGGCAGGTAAACAGCCATGGTCCAGGTGTGTTTGTGTGTGTGTTGGGGGTAACCAGACAGCAGAATGTACCCCCCTCCTCTCATACACTGAGCTAGCTTGGAAAGGGTAGTGAGATCTTGACAAGGGCAGTGAGCTTTGTAGCTCATAATTACCCAGGCTGGGTCTACAGTAGATATGTCAGAGCAGCTCAACCGTGCAAGGTTCAGTTCAGGAAATAAACACATTGGATAAAAATGGAAAAGAATTTTAGGTTTTGTTAATATTGGGGCAGTATATTGGTAATAATTTAATGCATGATATGGATTTTTCAAATGCTGCCATACCAGTAAACGGATATGATGCCAGCTGGGGTTTTCCAGTATTACCAGGGGCATTAAAGGGCATACCGAGATGTCTATGCTCCCTTCTCAGTAATAAATGATTATAAAACAGTAATTAATAATCCAACTCTGAACTCTGTTCAACAGGCAAACATCAAGGCACACAATCATTTTTTACATCAACATCAGCAACACCAAACATGACATGCTCGTAATATAACTGGCCAGGTAGCATAACAGCACGTTAACAGGTGGGAGGATCTTTGCTTTTCATAATAAAAAGAGGTTATGACCAAGAGAGGAGCTTTGTCTGTTTTTTGGTTCAGTTAAAAGAATCAAAATAGACTCATTTTGATGTCATAGACATGCTTCTATGCTTGACTTTCTGTGGTTGGGGATCAGGCAGCTCCTCCACACAGTGATTGCTTTATAATACTTCATTTTGCTTAGGAAGTTTCCTAATTGAGAGAGGTGGCCCAAAAGTATCTGTGTGGTGGCCATAATAACGGCTCTTCCAGTTCTCCAAAAATTAAGGAAAAGAGCTTCAGTGCTTCCTTTATTGCCTCCTTCAGCATTTTAGCTTCCATTGGGACAATCCTTTATCAAAGGACAGGATAAAATGCCATCCCATAATTAATTGCAATAAACAAAGTGGTGCAAATCATGTAAATGTTGATTGCAACTGTGCAACTTTTCAAATTCATGCCTGGTATATGTTGATTTGCTTTAGCAATGACCTGTTAAACCCACAGCTGGACTCTGAACCTCATACTGCTGTAATAAAAACTAGTTATTGTTGATTTGCTGCATTTTATGAAGAGCACTGATTTATATAAGCTCAATATTATGATCTATATTAACTGATCAAAGTGTGTTTAAGGTTCTGTAAAATGAGTTTCCATTGGTAATGTCATTTGCTCTATTCCAGCTTTTACTGTGAATTAATTTTTATCTCAGGTCAGCTGGGATAAATGATGGATTGAGGAAATTTTTCTGCAGTCACAGGAATCCTAAACAATGAGTAAGAGAGACGTTCCACTGGATCACAGTAGGTAAACATAAGAAAATAAAATGTATTTTAATTATATAGGCTATATGGTGAAATTTCCTAAGTGGGACACATTTTTGTGATGCCAAGAGCAGCGCAAATTAGTGGCTCAAATTAAATTTGTGGAAGAGGATGGTAGGGGTACTAGCCAAAATAATCCAGTGTTAGCTTACTCCACTTAGCTCATGTCACAAATTTGTTTCTCTCTGAAGAGTAAAAGTATTTAGATCAATAAAATAAGGATGAAAGAAAATCAATACGCTTTTGATATAGGAAACCTTTCTGCTAGAAATCACTGGGCACTATGCAAAAGGGTTCTGAGGATTAGTACTCAGGTGCAGCACAAGTATTATTCAGACCAGAGCTGTATTATTATAAACTATTCCACCCTATAAACCTGAATTCTGTCTGGAACAGCTAACTTGTGCAGAAGTACACCAAAATTATTTACCATCAGACCACATGCCATCCCCAGTTACTCTGTTACTGTGGTTCGTGCATCGCTTTTTATTTTTAATATCACATTACAGCATTCAGGCATTAATCTAAAACACTAACACAGATTCATTAATAACGGCATTTTTACAGACATTTCAGTTTTTTTGTTGCAGATTCAACAGAGAGAAATCACTCGCTGTGTGCGCACTGCTGAGAAAAATACAAAAAGACAACCAAGTTCAATTAATTTGTGCTCTGTTTGTCATAACAATCTCAACATTGGAGAGCAGTAAGTGGAGCTTGCCTCTAAACACCCAACCTGAGTGAAGAGTTTTAGGACAAAGGCAAAGTTTTGGCACTGCGCTCATAGCTTTGAGACATCCATGCAAAGTGCAAAGTTAGAGTTTTAAAGAAGAAGGAACATTAAAAATCAAATTAGCCTGAACAGATATTTTTTCATAGGCTGCTCTTGTTTATATGATCTGAATAAAACAACAAGGTTAGAACATGTGGCGAAGTAAGATGCTTATTTTATAGTCTTCTGCATTGTACTTTCAACAGAACGGACATCCGACATCACAGTGTGAGGATATTTTCCTATTAGGACTACATAATCTATAAGCATTTTCTATTACTGTGACTTAAAAAAATTATCTATTGGGTAAATCTAGGCCCAAACAACACTATGGGGAACAGTATTGTTTGAGTTGAAAGAACATAGTTTAGGTTTAGTTGCCTTTTGTTGTCACTATGAAAACAATACCCAAGTTAATTGGTTTATACTTAAAAAACATCAGCACGGTGTTCCATACTTTGGTAAATGGCAATGCCTCTATAGTCCTGCTGTCATTAGCTGTGTCTATGATTGTGACATACGCCATTACTGGTTCCTGTCTTTTGTACATTTCTAGAACTGTACTGATGATTGACATGATTTAAGATAGAGGAATTTATATTGGGCTTCATTACCATGATAAATACGTATTCCACTGTTATAATTTTTTCATCCAGTTATCAATTTTTTATAGCATGAGAAAATGGTAGAAAGAGGATTGGTGGAGCAAGCAAAACAATGTAAGAGGAGGAGAGTTTAGAGAGTTTTGGGAATGCATACCTACCCTTCTCTTCTCTCCTTTAACACTGATTCCCAAGATGCAATCTATCTCAGTTCTATGCATTCCTCTGTGGAACCTACAATTCCCAGTTGCTTCCCTGCTTCCCAACTCCAGTTCTCTTGGCTTGCCGTCGAGTTTTTACAGCAACTGCAATTATAGCTATCATCCACAGACACAACCATCAATGAGAAACTACAGTTGCAAGAATAATGTTGTAAAACATTATTCTCATGCAGACACAATCTGACTGAATTAAAAAGCACACTAATATTTATTTATTTTTTTATTATTATTTATTATTTTTATATTATTGAATATACCGAGGAAACAGTTGTGGAGAAAATTGGATGTACGTGAGTGAACCTCCGCTAAAGAGTTTCAGAAGTGACCCGCCCTGTAAATAGATGCATACACCAATGAACTATGCCTTGAACCATACCTGCAACATAACACCTTCAAATCATTTTACAAGTGTTTTCAATATGTACACAGCTGAAAAATGGCTAAAAAAAAGGCTATAACACCGTAACCTCACAGCAAGGAGGTCCTGGATTTGAATCCACTTGCTGACTGTGGCCTTTCTGTATAGAGTTTCTGTGTTCTGCTTGCACCGTCTTGGGTTTTCTGCAGGTACTTTACCTTCCTCCCCCCTTCTAAATTGACCACAGGTGTGAATGCGTCTGTCAAGAGGGGTGGGTCATGCTTCTTTCCCCCATGATATCTGGGTTTGCCTCCCCTGACCCTAAAAGGGGATAAGTGGTTAAGAAAATGGATGGCTGTTCTATATCAACTGCAAGGAAAACACAAAATATGAATGGTATTAAGAAAAAAAAAAATACTAAAGCATAACTCAAGTTTGCAAAAGGCCACATGGATATATGTAACATACGCTTTTTTCTGATGATTTGGTCCTTCTGTGTTCGTCAGATTGTTAACTCTAACCACTTCAAGTGAAGTAGTGGGAACTCAGGTTAGGTGAAGTCAATAAGTATAGCTGTCCTTCATAAGGGTTATATTGACTCTCCATTGCCACAGTGGATAGCTCCACATGTTTGATTTGGCAGAGTTTTACACCAGATGCCTTTCCTGATGCACCTCCAAAGGAATGCATTTCTTTGGCTGGAGTTAAACAAACAGCCTCTTGCTTGCCAAGAAAATGTGTTAGCCACTACACCTTCGAAGGCGATTTATCAAATAACTTTTATTTTATTTTTTCCAGTTGGGAACAATCAAGGAATAGCAGTGCTCATCAGGGAAAGTCATAATTTAGATTGTCTTTCATCTAAAATGCATGCATCTAAAATGAAGATTTGATAGTGTTTGATGCTATAAAGAAGGTTCTGTAAGTTGCTAAGGTCAGGAATTAACTTTTTTTTTCCAAGTATCCACAGTGAGTGATAACTGAAGACATGAAAACTACAACCTTGACATCTTATTAATTTAGCCAGGGTGTGTTTGTCTGTAAATGTCACTTAAATCGCATTTCATGATTAGTCAGTGTGGGACTAGCTTAGATTTCTCGTTCTACTCTGTACCTACAAAGTAATGAGCTTCTTAGTGAGGAAATGTTAATAATTTTTCATAGAGATTTTGATCTTTTGTTCATTTTTGTAGGTTTCTTTCATATATTTAATATATGACATACTTTCTGTATTTATCTGTTGGATACCTCTGTATCTTTTTTTAATCTTTGGGTATTTATAGACCTGTGTCCCGTTTGATTCTCACCTGGTCCCCACATGTTTATATACCAGTTCTCCAGCTTTATTCCAGTCACGTTTTTTTTAATATATATTATTTGGATCTTTTGGGATCATCTATTTTTTTAGGCTCTTGTTTCTATTTTTGTGCACATCCTGATGTTTGCAGTGCTCTGCAGATTTTGGAGAAAATCTTAAAACTCTAGAAGATGAGTGTGGAAAAAAAGAAAAGGGTAAAGACCATGAAGTAATTTTAAAAACAGTTAGTGTTAGGAGCATTAATGAAGTTTAATTGCCACTGATTTTGTTTGCATGTTTTAAAAATATTACTTTACATTGATTAAACTTTTCACAGCAACAGCTGCAAAGAAAAGGTTTTTTTTCAACTTTTTAAAAAGTAACTGCTGTTATAAATGATTTGAATGACTTTACCCAGCATTTCTTTAGACTTCAGATTTCATGTGACAGTCCTGTAACTGTAACAGCACAATAGGGAACAGCTTGAACACGCTGACATGAAAAAGTCTACTAACAGATGGGTGAAACAATAGAACTTTAATGACATGTGATACAGAGTATCCTGACTTCTTCTGTGATTTCACAAGATGCCACTTTTCCCATTTTCAAAGGGAATACTCAAAATGGTTATATCAGGATGAATCAAGACAAAGCTACGACATGACTCCTGTATCCACTGTGCAGTGTTCATAGACATGCCTAGTGTTTTGATCTCCACTTGTATCAATGTCTGGAAAAAATGGGAATGTGTTCTATTTCACTGTTGCTTATAGATTCGACAGACAACCCTCATTAGACCAGTCTTTTCAGTTTCAGGTCACACAGGAGTCAAGCTGCATAATTTTTTTGCAAATACTTTATCCTCTTTCAGGTCATCTAAAAAAACTTTTTTTTCCCCAAAAAAGAATATTAGAAGACAAAAAATAAAGTGATACTTAACCTAGGAGGTCACATTTCCCTTTATACTTTCTTAATGATGCTCTTTGCAAAGCTAGAGCTCAGACTTGTGTGTATGTGGATTTGTGTGAGACACCAACAAAGTCATCACTCTAAGCTTCAAAATGACTTACAGCAGCAGTCGTGTCAGTCAATAGACCTGTAAAGACTTACTCACATTCCACATTTACAAGAACGGTCACTTAGTCTGGTGATGTTTCGAGTTCATTACATTGTACCGTCTTGTCACATTTTAGTAAAACAACCAGCCTTTCACACCTATGTTGAATGTTTTTGTCGCAATCTTTTTTATGGTTTATTGAAGAGACTAATAAACCATTGAATAGATGCTCTCCTTCACTAAAATGCAAACATTGAATCTCTTTGGGGGATGGGAAACCCTAAGGCTGCATCTTGTTTTGGCAGCTGTAAAGATATCTGTAAAGAGCCCTTTCTCTGCTCTTCTGGCACATTGCCTTCTGGGGGAAGAAGCTAGGGGACAGGTGGGGACCGCATGGCCCGTGCCAGCTGACCTGTCAACTCTAGACCCTGTGAGTTTGAATAAAAGCGTGGAGGTGATGGGGAGGGGGAATTTTGGTGAGGGGCCTGGTAGTGTATGGATTGTGTGTGAGTGTGTGTGTGTGTGTGTGAGAGAGAGAGAGAGAGCGAGAGGGAGAGAAAGAAAGGCGAAAAGAGATGGAGGAACAGACGATGACAAGACAGGGAGATAGAACAGGATGGTCCTGCTGATGGAGATGAGATGTGACAGTTCTCCCTGGGATTGTGTGATTAATTGGGATCAGGTCACCTCTTCAATGTCTGGACAGTAATGCTATGCAGTCTCATATGGCTATTTACATACAGTCAGCTCCCTGGGCTCCCCCCCACCCACCAACACACACATGCATGTGCTGGGGGAAACAAAACACACACTCCTCTATGTGGAATACTGTCATTATTTTTAGCTCAGATACAAGTCCAAGTTGTTGTAGTAGCAGCAGTGGAGCTTGTTGGGTTCCATGTTGTATTCAGATACAACTTTTTTCTTGTTTTTCTTTTTCATATTTTCCTTGTGCTGGAACAAATATATGTACTTGACAAGAGCTCCTACTAAGAAAGTGGTTGTCGGTGCTGAAGTTCCTGTGTTACCTTTTGCAAACTCTGTCTCAAAGCACCAGCCCTTCTTTCAGAAGAAGGGATAAGATAGCAACCCAATGGAAAGCGCAGATACTAAGAAGACACATGGCACTGAATAATTTATGGCCCAGCAAAATAGAGACAGCCACTTGAAGTCCTGAGTAAGTAGGAGATATAGACAGTGGTGACATATCAAGCCACAATAAAGACACAGGGAACAGTGGGGAAGGCAGGGGGAAAACGTTCTGTGAATTTCCTGAGTTAAGAGTTTGTTTTGGTTTCCCTGCACTAGCTGCCTCTCTGTTTGAAAGTTGCATTGCTCTGCCTTGTTTACCAAGTCCTCTTGCTGCTCGCTCTGTCACACTGGGGATAGTACCCAGGTGAGCGCTGCTACATACAAGGAAGAGAGAAGCCAGTGGCCCTTTGATTCTGGGCTGCTGGTTCCCTCAGATTAGCTATTCTCTCTATACCCTGACGAATCCACTGGCAGAACAGCCAGTGTAACGGAGGGAGACACTTCCATCCCAATGGGTGGCAGAGGGATGATGGCTTTCTGGCTGGCTGACTAGTAGTGTTGCTGGCTAGCTGACTGGCTGCCAGGTTGGGTGCTCACTACTTGTAGGATAGGTTTTTATTTAAAGCTTGGCCCCTGTTGGGCACTAAGACAGACACCCTAGACGGCCATTGAAGCCTCCAGGCCCCTCCAGTCTCTCCCCATTAAGCTTCAGCAGCACTGATGATGGCAGGTCGCGGCGGAGAAGCTGTCCTCATGCTGCCCGTCACATCCCTACCACTTTCATCCCCTTGCTTACTTCAAAAGTGACATCTGTCATCTCTAAGAAGCTGGGAAGCGCTGTGTTCCTTCGATATGTTCCTTTGATGGTGATTTGGCCCCAGGCATTTGTCATACATAACTTAGGTGGAGAACAATGTGAAATCAGACTAAGATTTTAAAGGAGAAAGGAGTCTAAGTACAATACAGACGGGTAAAATCAAAATCACTAACCACTGGAGGGAGCGAATCAAAGTGCAGCACAAGCCGGTAGAAGTATCTTTCCTTGCTTGTATCACAGTCTTGTCAGTTTTCTTCTTGTTCGCCTCGTTACTGTGTCCCCATCTGCAGCAAGAAGCAGCTGCAGATGGCAGCCTATCAGCTTGGTGGTATAACTCCGCCATTTGGAGAACCGTTTGATTGTGGGCTTTTGGTCTACACCCGCAGCATTACAACAGCACACGACTGCAACCGACAACTATATTATCAACAACAACAACACTGCTTGTCAGCTGGGTTCATGAGGTACAGCCGGCAGTCAGACATGCCACAAGTTTATTTGTCTGGTTAAAGTGAAGTTTTGGATACTTGGATCGGAATGTGGATCGTGTGCTATTGTGAGAAAGAAAGAATGGGTACTTGTGTAGTACTACATCATCACTGTGTTTGGTTGACGTTTTGAAGTAGCTCTGCAAATGTTTGTGGTTATTTGTGTGTGGCTGTCTGAATAGGTGTGCAGCACAAAAAGGATTATGTGGCTATTGGTAAAGAGGAGAAGTGAATGTCCCACAAGGCTTTTCTAAGCAAAGCTGTCAAATTGGCCTTTGTAACTGAACTTTTATTTGCATCAGGGATACTTGACCCCCACCCATCTTATAAGTGCTGAAATAAACCTCTGTATTGTTCGTATTTGTCTGTAACCTTAAAACCCAACTTCTATCACTGTCTTTCTCAACCTCCACCTCTCATTGTCTTCCCCATGTTTCTTGGGCGTGTGTCCTTCTCTTTCTTGCTCTTTCTCCTCCCGCCTTCTTTCCTCTCTCTAGGTTAACCCAGAGTTCAGCCATTCCTCTTTCTCACCTCTTCCTGACTGACAGGCCTGTCTTCCAGATGGTTGCCAGATTGCCAGGCTCCTTGTCAGTTCATATTAAGCTTTGTTTGATTAATGCATAATTTAAAGGCCTGTTAAGCTCTCCTCCACAAATGTATCTGTATCCAATTAGTACTGTTATGCTACGTGACATCACCAACTAACTGTTTTTCTTTTGTTTGTTTGTTTTCTTTTTGTTCCATATTCTTTTTGTACCTATGCTTCAAATAGGGTAAAATCATTGCACTATTATGCGTCACCCTTATCATCTCTTCCTGGTCTGTTAGCATAAGCTGTCAGTGGGACTGACACAGAGAGCAGGGTGGTTAAAATTGTTTACCTCACTTTCGATACATTTGTACACATTTTGAGAAGACTAAACATTCTGTGTGTATTTATGTCTTCATTTGCCAAACCATAAGGAATTTGAAGAGAACGAGGGTCAAACATAGGGCTTTACTCGCATCTCATAGTTTGTTTTATTTATTTATTCATTTTTTACTCATTTACGTTGGCTATGCTACTCTTCATTAGACAGGTAATGAAGAGTAGCATAGTATTGTTTTTTTCTTTGATGTTGTTTCAGTATTGTAAAATTAATTTCTTTGGGAGTAAGAAATGCAAACTTGACTGGCTTACAAAGAAACTTTGGCAGACTTGTTCTACGTCAGGTTAAAAAGGGTTAACAAGATATGTGGGGGATGGATCAGAATCAATGTTTAATTTTTCACCATATATACTTGATGTTAAAGTTTATATTTCTGAAGGCCAGAAATGTCTTGGTTCCTTAGAGATACTTAACTTGAAAGGGTGAAAACCATAGCTTGTCATAGTCACACCCTTGTTCACATTGTTCATTTAAAATTGAAAATAAAAATAAAAAATCAATCTTTATTATTGACCTTTATCTTTAAAGATTGATTATTGAGTGAGCTGCTGGCAGTGTCTCAGTTTTCCAGGCTACCAACCTAGAGACAATGCCCCTGGGTTGACAACATTTTGGTGTCTGTTCAGAGCAGAAAAGCCTGCCAATTCTAAGGGGCAACAAAAGACAGTCTATAAAATCATGCGTGCACACGTATACACAAAATCATACAATGCTTTTTTTTTTATCCTCCATTCACTTGTGTACCAATAGCCTGTTTTTAGTTTGTATAGAGATTGGCCTAGCTTTATTTTTACACCGTTTAGTACTGTCAGATAAAACATAGCACATTTAAGCACTGTATCTAGTATAGTTGTGAGAATCTTGTGCTGTACTTGCATATTTCTATTTTATGATAATTTTCCAATTGTGTTTTCCCTCAAAACATAAAGATTGTAAATACTCTGTAAAAGTTTATGCAGTCTATATAGTGTTTACGTTGAATCATCATCAACAAATTAAGGAAAAGCTTTTCACAGCCAAAAGCCAGCATATATTTACAATACAATGAGGTAAAATTTAAGTAACAGAGTTTCTGTTATTAATGTTATATAAATATTGAAAAAAATTCCGATCTTTAATTGCCATAGTTGGTGTCTTTAGTGTTGCCGAGTTTTGGTGAGAAACACCTTCTGTTTGTCTTACTCTCTCATACTGCTCAAACTACGAACGCGAGTTTAGAAGAGTTCAGACTCTGGGTTCTTCTAACAATCAGTTTCTGCAGTTGCCAATATTTATGGGACTTTATACTTTAGTGGTATTAAAAAAATAACTAGACTTAACATTTGCAAAAAGATTACATAGTACTGTGGCAAAGGCAGTTTTTAGTAGGCATTATACAGAAGCTAAACGAATCTGAAATCTTTACTAGCACAGCAGCACTCAGTCCATAAAAATGACTGACCTGGCCAATACAGATTGGATTAAATTTACGATGCTCTGGTAAAAAATACATTACACCTCACCAACTTGTGTAAAACCTATCCTGGGTTAGTAAGACTTCAATTTTACCGCCATTAAGTGATGGTTGCCAGATGTTACTGTTGTGAAACTCCTGTTTATTTCTTTTAAAGGTATTGAAATTCAGTTCGGTCACACACAAACCTATTTTATTTTCTAACTAACTTAGAATAGCAAAACCGCTTTCTAAAGTTGGAAAATAAACATAGTAGTAGTGTCTGAATGAAAAAGTCAAATTCTCAAGTAGTAGCTCATCAACTTCAGTGCCAGTAAGCACAGGAGGCCACTTCAAACTGAGCCAGTGGAGTTATGATGAAAGCATCGACTCATACACATCTATCAGTCATAAATATGTGGAGGAGGATGGAGGAGAGCAGAGAAAATGAAAGAATAACGGAGAGGAGAAAGATTGAGACCTTCACACATTTATAGCACTGTGTGTGTGTGCTTTTGTCTTCATTAAAACAACATTACTTGTTCCTGAATCCATCAGTGCATTGGCAGTGACTGCTGCTGAGATATGACTGAGTGGAAGTTCCACATATACCCACTCTCATTCATTGCAACATTAATTTGTTCATTTGTTACATGTAAAGAAATCTTCCATTCAAACATGTAAGTACAGATATGTACTCTGCCACACAGTCATGGCAGCAACACAGATCAGAGTTCTGTGATTTTGATCATGCCTAGCATACATAAATCATTGTCTCGGGAGCAACATATTATTCAATGATAAAAACACACACACACATACACACAAGTCTTTTCACTAATCATCAGCACTGTTTGATCTACCTAGAGCTTTAATCTTGTCTTATGTGGACAGAGTTGTGCCTGCAGTTGAGCATGAGGTGCATTGTTGTAGGTGCATCACAGCCCTCTTAGCTTTAGACAAGTTTACACTGATTGTTTCATGTATCTAGGCCTGGGCTCCTGACGCCTGCAATGCTTTTGAACCTGGCCTTTTGTGTTCTCCAACAGAGCTTTTGTTCTAGATGAAACAGACTATGTATGGTCAGCACTGAGCTCCTGTACAACCAAGTGTCAGCTCCTGCATGCACTCGCATATGTGGAGATGAATGCAAACAACCATACACAAACATCCCAGGCAAGTTCGAATGCAAAACCATACTTGTGTACAGCAACATGTATACCCATGTACACACACATTTATGTAGTATGTGAGAAAGTGTGTGCGTGTGTGTGTGTGGAGGGGAGTATCTGGTTTGTCTCAGCAGTACAAGATTTCTACAACAACAATTACAAAAGAGACTGTAGAATTAAAGTTTCTTCTTACTGTAACACCACGGCCTCTTCCAGGCACATCAGAGCTCTGCTGATTTCTTTTTAACAACATCAACATGTTTGTGCTCTCGAAAGATTAAGTTTACTTTTCTTAAAACGGAAATCTAAAGTAGTGAGAAACTTGCTGAATATCTACAAATAACAGAACTCATATGTAATATTTACGCTCAAAGAGTAATACAGTCCATTTTACAAAGAGTCTCAATCAAATGAGTTTTAATTCATACTTAATACAAATATGTTAGAGACAAAGCAATCAGATGTGTGGGACAATAAAATAAAAGTGACTGATAAAATATACATTTTATTTTAAGAAAGTAGACTACCTTTTTTACACCTGTGCTTTCTGCAGCTTTGTGAAACTGGTGTACCAGTGCAGAGTGCTAGAGTATTTTCAGTTGTGTGTATTTCTGGATAAATCTGTGCTGTTTTAAATATGGTCAGCCTGTTATGTTTAAAATATATTCTTTATACAAATATTTAAATGACTATTTTAATATCTATTCAGGAGAAAATTCTACCATTTATTGTTTTAATACATTGAACCTTGTATTGTGGAAACAGAGTCACATCTTAAACATTTGACACAGTTACAAAACAAGGACACCTGTCGTCCTAAAAATGTGTTTTTCAGAAGCTGTGTAAAAGCAGCAATGCAGGCCTTTGGATCTTTTTACTTTAGCTGTGGCAGAATCTTGGTCTTGGTGTTCTGATGCTAGTGTAACAAAAGCTCATACCAGAAGTCTTTGTGCTGCGATGTGTTCGAAATAAAAGCAAAAAAAGAGGGGGTGCCAAGAGTCTATCCTCAAATATTAGGGGTGGTGCATGAAAAAGTAAATGAGCATCCTAATAACGGGGCCTCTTAATTTTTCAGTAGATGTTATGAAGTGAGGTTTGACTGATGTTTCCTGAAAGTGGCAACATGTGTCCCTCTTACCCGGCTGGCGCAGCCTTCTCGTCTACAGATGTGTCGCTTGATGTACCCATCGAATGGCACGCTGCCACTTAATAAAATATCACTCATGCTTTGACAGGGAAGCCTTAATTGAGTCCCTTGTCAGTTTTATCAAACTGTGTGTTATCATCGTTTGAAACTTTTTTTCCTCGCTTTCTCCCGAGTCTCTCTTGCTCTTATGGAATATGCTTGCCGTTGAATCCTCCTCAAGCAAAAAAGGAGAGAGAATGTGGGATCGAGAAAAAGAAATGTAATGAACAACACCATGGCTGAAAGAGAAATAAAGAACAAAAGTAAAAGTGAGAGACAGAAAGAGAGAGAGAGAGAGGAGAAATAGCCACGCAGTGAAAGAGCCTTTGCAGGGTATCTTGTGATTGGATTCATAATTCAGGTTCATGATTTTAATTTCCCTCTGTTCTTATCAAAGGCCTGTGGAGCAGCAGGGGGAAGTCTGGTAGTTTGCTGGATAACTGCATAAAGGATGTGCTGAAGCACTGTGCTACACTACCTGGACGACAATAGGGATAAAAATGTGCACAGTATCCACAGTATGACTAACTCTTTAAAGAAGCAAAAGCCGCCAGCATGCGTTGTTTACACAAACCCTTCTTGACAACAGTTTATTTGATAATATTTTTGTCTAAGTCCCTAATAAAAATGTATTTCTATCAAAGTATTGCGTTGACTGCAGTGTTGGAACACAAAAAGAAAAAACAGACAACAAAAAAACAGATAATTCTGTGGCAAGTGTTTCAGTTTGGTTGGACGCTTTTAGATACATACTAGGCAAACAGCTCTGTGAGATTTCTCAAGAGTGTAGTCCAGTTAACATTTACATAATAGAAAAGGAGTGAATGTAAATGAAAGGTCCTTTAAGAAGCACCTAAATGCTGTAAGGTCTTTCTAAAACACTAGAACAGACATGCACAATTTTTTTTTGCCACTTTTAATATGCTTGTATAGAAAAAGAATAATTATCAAACATCCATGCCTCCTTGTCTTCTTAAAAATGTCGTTGCCATCTCATTCCAAGATAAACAAATTTATGACTAACCCGGTAAACATTACATACACATAGACATTATTAATGTGAATAGGGAGGCCTGGCATAGAGTTCTGGACCGAATTGTTTTTTCAGTCTGCTCCGTATGTTTATAGAAATTTGGTTAAAGCAGAGCTATGATCCAGAAATGCTTTAAACCATTATAAAGTAGCATAGTAAGTGTACCTCTATTTTGTGCATAATTTACAAACTAGAGGGCACTATAGCTGTCCCTACTTCTTACTATTCATCTTTCTTTGAAAACATACACTCCACACTCTCCATTGAAGATGTTTTGATGTCAGTTTCCTTTTTTTTCTTCCTAGTTTTTCTTACTCTCTAATTTTCATATTTCCTACTTTGGTATTCTCCCTCTCCTCCTTTTTTCCCTTTGTCTCTGTATCTTTTTTTCTCTTTATGTCTTCTCTTTCTTTCTCTTACTCATTCTTTCTGTCATTTTCACACCCTTTCCTTTTCACTCCATCTGTATTTCTATGGCTTTGGTGCTTACAGGACTTGGTAATGCCACTGCACTTCTCAGTGAGTCATTTGATCATTAATTTATCACAGTTCCAGCAGTTTGTTTGACAGGTGCAAGGGCTTTCATCTGCCTAGCGCTAGGCATTGCTGAATTAACAAGCTAACCCAGACTTATATGTTGAGCGAACAGGTGAGCTTGGATTTGAACAAGGCAATGGGTCTGTTCACACAGAATGATCATGGAGCAACATACAAGGTGGCCACTGGCTAGCTCTTGCATCTGCCCTCTGAGCAGTTCACAATAAAGTGGAAATACTGCCGTCTTGACGACTGGTAAAAAATGCAAAACAAGTAACCAATAGGAGGCCACTCAGAGTCTCTTATCCTTAATTGTGTCATTTATCCTTTTATTCTCATCACCTCATCACAAACTTTACTAAGTGCACATGGTTGCATGCTGCAGGTTTACGAGAGGAAGACAAACCTTACATCTACATAACATGCACAATGTATAGCTGAGGAGTTGTGCCATTTGGGGGGTTTCATATTCAAAGTAGAAAAAGTATTGAGAAAAACTACCTGGATTATTCCTACTACTACTCCGGTTCAACTAAATATATTCTCTAGATGTTGGTTACCAGTTATGTTGTTGGACTCTTCTCTCTGCTCTCCCATTTTCATGTGTGACTTTTCTTAAAAAGCAGATTTCATCAGCTGGGTAGTGAGCTATTTTAAATTCTAAATGTGCATGTGATATGCATTGCCTCATTTAAAAGCTAGTTTAAACCTCATACTCACTGTTTGTAATAAAGTTGGTGAATGTATAGAGAGGTAAATGTGTAATGTTTCTTTGCAGGTCTAGAATTGGATTTTACATGCCCTTAAGCTTTCACTCTGTCTCAGACCGTTTCTTCATCTCTCTCTCTCTCCACTGTCTGATTATTTCTTTCCGTCATCCCACTCTCTCTCACTTCAGCTGCAGATCATTAAAAACAGACCCTGTCCTCTCCAATATTCAACATTTCCTCGGCTCTATAAAATCACCACCAGTTCTATTATTAAAGCATTCTTTTCATTCAGATGTTATGAATAACATTGTTTATGTATTATTTAATAAATGTGGATGCTCTGAAATCTTTGGAAGCCAAGAGCCTCAGAGGAGAGCAGTGTTACTCTCCTGTAGGGGCCTTTCACACCTTTCTACTTCATCCAGGCCCCCAGTGACAAATCTATCAGAATTCTTTTAATGCAAACGCTGGTCAGACTGAATAGTATTACTTCTGTGTTTTGGAGTGCACCGCGATGTTGAGCAATCACATAATTTTTTTTCTTTTTTGTTTTCTTTCATTTCTTTTTTCTGGTAATACTCTAGTTCTCTTGTGTTTTCTCTCTTTCCAACCTCTTTCTTTCTTTTCCCTCCCTCTATCCCCAGAATCAAGGTCTGCTGGGGCATTTTTAAGACAGAGGCTTCCTGGACTATTTTGGTATCAAAGCTTTGAGGCAGCAAGAGGCATGCTGTCTGAAGTTGACATGTAAAGAGAGGCGGGCCTTCCTCTCTCACTGGTTCGCAGGGGCAATGGGATGGGGGTGGAGGGTGCTCAGTAGCCCTGCCAGGAGCAGCATCTACTGGGGATATGAGCCTCAAACACTCCCCTTCAAGTTCAGATGCTCCCCAGTCATTGGGGAGAGTTATGTTTCATATGTTTGGTACTGATGTATCTAAATGTATAGATGTGGACAAGTCCTTATTTACGTTTAGGTGTTCAGTGAATTGTTGCATTAGATGTACAGTTGTGCTGGTACCACGTTTTCACCTGTGACAATTGTTTCCATGTTTTATATTTTTAACTTAAATTTCTTTAAAGTTCACTTTAGACTGAGAATGGGAGAACAGTTGAGAATAGAATTTTTTTTCTCTAAAGTTCAGTTTTTCGGGTGATTAGATCGTACTATCACATAAAAATCTTTCCTGCAGCTTTGATGTGAAATTAACCAGCTCCAGCCCTATGTGGTTCTATGGACTGTTGTCCAGATGACCTCCTCATTTTTTTTTTTTCGCTCCCTGCTGAGGAAGTCCAGCCTACAGAGGATCTGACTGTGAATCCATCTGACCTGGCTAGTCTGTCTACCAACACACTGCTCCCTGATTCATCTGCTGCCAAGCCCTTCAAGTTATTCATCTGGAAGAAATATGCATTCATCATTGTATTTTTAATCACACCAAATAGATAGACAAAGAGAATGCCTTGGGGAGAGAGGGAGCAATCTACAATTCCCACTGCTTAGATGATATTCCTGCCCTGCATCACCAAACATTCCCCAAATTGACTCTGAATGAATTTATTTTTAATGTGTGGAAGATGCTCTACCACAGAGAATAGAGATGGCGTGTGTGTGAGTTTGTGTGTGTATGTGTTCTTATCTATCGTCACTGTTTTAGAGTATTTATATGCCTGTTTGCCTGTAAACCGACATATCTGTTGGTTTCAATAATGTCTGTGTTACATGTGCAGATGATTTGTGAGATAACAAAGACAAAAAGAAGGCAAGACTACATAGTAGACTAAACAAAACACTTAATATAGTATTTTATATATATATATTTATATAATTAAAGATCATTGTTTATGGAGTTGTTCCTCTCACAAAGCCATCACAAAGCTATTAAAGGCTCCATTGCATAATCCCGGTTTGACCTATCTCCTTCCCAATCAAAGCCTGGTATTGTAGTGGAGCTGTTTGGCCTAGCCAGCCCTGAACAAATGAGCAAGCTCATCCCTTCATCCTTCATTCCATTGTGTTCATTAATAAATTAATTTATCAGCTCGTCTTGGTTCCAGCCTAATTGAGTCCCATTGCAGCTTTCTAAGTAGGACACGTACAGATCCGACAAATGGAATGGTATCCGGTCTTCTGTCCTTTGGGCTATGCCTTGGCTCTGTACTTTGGAACTCACTGCTTTGTTAGCTGTTCCGTGTGTGTGAGAGAGGTTGAGTGTAGCTAGATCTGATACCTCTTTCATTTGCTTTGAGCTATCTGTTGATTATCTCAGTGCAGTGTGGTTGTGTTCTGTGTTAGCTGGGACAGATTGGAAGGTGGGGGTTGCTCTATGGAGATAGAATGAGAGAGAGGAGCAGTGGGAGGAAGGGGTCTTCCTGTCACCCCCATCAGAGATGAGTCCCCACAGTGTCTCTCTAAATACACATATAGAAATGCACAAGTTTGTGCACATACGCACACAGTGCTAACAGATGTGGGCTCACAGAAAAGGGAGGGTGTTCAATAGCTTAATGCCATTACATTAAATTTTAAATAATGTTATGCAAATCAGAAATGACAGGAGATTATCTCCTTGGGACCTTGAAAGGGATTCGTCAGTTCTTATTCCAATAGCCTTGGAAAATAGCCCAGACGTCCTGAGTGGAGAAATATGGCAGGGCGTGACGGAGCCTGCCGCTGCTGAAAGAGGAGGCCGTGAGAAAAAGCCCCAAGTGTTGGCTATTAAAATCAATTTACCCAGGAAGTCAATGAAGAGAAATCCCTCAGTAAAGGCACCTCCCAGGACAGCTCAGGGGTCCTTAAAGAAGTGTGCGGGTAATATATTTGATGCAGTCTCCACATGCCAAGGTGAAAGTATCACATACCATAAGGAGAAGACATGGTGGGTGAGGATTAAGAGTAAGTGGTATATCCTTAAATCAGTGTCACGATATGTTTTTAGGCATGCAATTAAAAAAAAATCTGAAGAAAAAACAGATTAGCCTAACAATTGCACTGTGGCTAAGTGAAACATTGGCTGTGGGTTTCAGTTGTTAAAATATCACTTGTCAACATGCTTTTACTTGTTATAGGTGTTGTGGTAAAGGATTAATATTACTATACTTACCATGATGTAACCTAGCTGTTTTTGTCAAATCAAGAAAAGCATTCTTTCACTCCATCTGAGTTCACAGCTCATCGCCACCTAAGGAGGAGAATTGCTCCAACTTGACCTTAAATGAATCCTAAACACAGTAGAAAACAGTCAGCATAGTCGTGTCACAATTATAATGCTCCTACACTGTAATTATTATAATACAAAAAAAAAAAATTCCATCTTAAGTTTGATGAAGAAAAATTCCAGTATGGCTTACTGTTTACTTGACTTTGGTCAAGTATTGTAGACTTCACATTTAGTGAAGACTTAGTTCTTGTTTCCCCCTTTTGTGTGTGCGCAACAGTTTTGGTTGGAATTTGTTGTGTTGTTGTACTTGGGCACGGTGACATTCTTTGTTGTTATTGGTGCATGTGGATAAGAAACTATGGATAAAAATAAAAGATAATAGAATCATTAAAGGTTTCGTGATTTTTCTGTCCTTTTGCAAACTACACAAATATACAGTATGCACTTAATATTGGATGATGTAATGGGTGTTCACTTGACTACATCACTTTTCTGATTCTCCCTCTCCTTTTTCTACTTTCACTGCAGGCCACGAGTGTGTCAGACGTGCTTGCAAAACAGCCAGTCTCAATATTGTGTTAGGGACAGAGCCATCCATTACTGAGCAAACATGGTCTTGTCTGTCTCCAGTGCTTTGGGCCAGCAATTAAAGACATCACGCCAGCACAGAGGCACTGAAGGGGGGGGAGGCGGGGGCAAGTAGACCTTATCAGAGTCATTCCATCAAATATTGATGAACCTAATTGAGGTTTTTAGGCACTACAAAGCTTCCTGAAGAGAATATCTGTTTTTATAGAAAGACACAGTCTTGGTCTACTGGAGCACACAGTTAGAAGAGTGCAGTCTTGTGTGTAAATTGCATGTTATGTAGACTAACAGCAGGCAATTGCATGTTATTGAGATGGAAGATGAAGGAGAAACTTGTACCAATCAGATTCTTCTCCCATGGATGGAAAGTATGTCAACACCAAGTCATTGTAATAGACACTATATAATGCTGTAACTCAAAGAGCAATGTACAAAGAACATTTGAAATTATGATCATGTTATGATATTTTTATTCATCTCTTCCTTTGAATATTATATTCTATGTTGTCAAAAAACAGAAATAGAATCCAGCTCCCTTTTGGTGTATGTGTTTTCCTGTTTCTCTCTCTAACTTTCACTCATTTTGAGATAAAGCAGGATTGCATTTCAATCTTTTTTTTTTTTTTGCCTGAAATATAAAACTTTACTGCTGCAGTTCTTATTCCTCTCTTTTTCTCAGTGCTGGTCCCCCGTGACATCAGCCTGAGAATGGCAGCTTTAATTTGCAGGAAAACAAGTCAAGAATATTGATTTCAAAAAGTGCTTTTCCCCCCCTTGGAAAAAAAAAGAGAAAAAAAACTGTCTGCTATGTGAAAACCTGTAGCCTTCAATTAAGTGAGGCTTGTAGGTGTGTGTGTTTTCATTTGGGCCCTGTGTTCACTTGAAATGATACATTAAAGGCTGTGTTTTACTTCAATCAGACTGTGAAAATATACACACAGACCTAAGTGTCTCTTGAAGGGCTCCGAAGTTGGCATATACACACCGCCACCATACAGCACCAGACAGATGGGCGGTATTTATCTTAGAACAAGAACCATGTTCTCCTGCTCCAAGATGGGAAAAACATTGCTTTTCCCACTTCTGAAGATGACACGTGTCCAGTAATTCGTGTCGGTTGATATTCACAGGTCTCAAACCTCACTTTCCCTCCCTAAGACTATTTTGTAAAGCACAATAATTTTTTAGAGCCTGTTTTTCCCCTAGGCACAGAACAGAAGTTGGAGACATGCTCCTTGGCTTTGTCCACACACTGGACTGTTGAACCATTCTTTTGACTCGCAGTAAACGTAATGATTAATTTGATTGTATTTGGTGAATAGTCAGCCCCTGCGGTGAAGCTTCCACTTTAATGCAAGGCCTGAACTGAAGGTTCTGAACTGGTGCTCAGTGCCAGGCAGAGTTTGGATATCAACACAGGGCCTGACTACAGCTAGCAGTTGTAACACTCCATCCCAGAGGCTTTAGAAGTCATCCTGCTAATACAGACATGACTAAAGCTCCCTATCATCCCCCACAGAATGACACGGTACGGCTCCAAGACTTAACTCTTACAAAGAGCTTAAATATCTTAGATGTGTAATGCATAATGGAGGTGTGTTCTGTACTTTGGGGCACAGAGTATTCCCATTGCTATACTAGGCTTTACTACAATAGCATGCTGGTTTGTGCAACATGTCACAATGCCTTGTCAACTGTAAGAAGTACATGCAGATGGCTGGATACTAAAAGGCACAGTGATAATTACATTAGAAAACGAGAGAACATTATTCATTTTTATGATAAAGTCCTTCTCTGTTGACTAAGAGGATCGCTTTCTTCATCTGCTCGGTTCCCCCTTTGTCTCATCCAATATCTGTGCATGAATGTGTGCATACGTGCACGTTTCTCTGTGTTTGCATACACTGTGTGTTCATATTTGCTCAAAAGGAGGCTGGAAGCTCCCCTAGTGGCTCCTCTTGAGAATTACCTTAGAGAGTACAACTGTGCTCAGCAGCAAACACAGTAATGGCAAGAAAAATAGCAAACACATTACTTTTTTGTTTCCATATCAGCAGTCCAACTGTTTTTTTTCTATTTTTGTTTGCTTACATATATATGTGGAGACAAAGGCTTGTTTGTGAAACATAGCGTAAGCTCAAAAAGTGTGTAGGTATTTAGTGTTTGCAATTCAAGTACAATGTTCTCATCAGCTACTACTAAATAAAATTGTTAAGGGAGGGAGTTGTTTATTTTCATTTACATGGTCTTGAACTTGAAAGATGTGTTTGTGTGCCTTAGCTACCAATATAATTCAACCTAATATATTCTCTTTTGTACTGAGAAAAGTAGGCTGCAGGAAAATGGCTTGAGAGTTGCAGATAATGTGAAATACACTTTTTTAAACTTAATTTTTTACTGATTCTATATAGTTATGTGAATGAAAAATACTAAAATCTAAGGTATACAAAACTAATTACATACTCAGTAGGTGCTTAATTATTGTCTTGTCTTTTAGGTTAAAGTACTGCAAACAATCATAACGACACATATGCCTGTTTGTTCTATAGTGGGACAGAGACTCCCATTAAGCTTGTGAGGTAATCTGCCCTATGATTAATGAAATGCAGATAATATATGTATGCTGAAACACACAGCAGTGTGTGTGTCTGCTGTTGTGTTTTTTATGTGCAGCATTAAATGTATAAATGTGTTTTCTATGGGTGTGTGTATATAGTATGCATGATTACTCAGCCTTCACTTAAATGCAAAGTGTCTAACATCTCTACCATTCACATCATGCTATTATAAGATACACTTAAGTGAATGGATGCCTTGACAGGACACAGCTGATAAGTCCATGATGACTTGAGATCTACACTTCACCTTTCATTTGTTTTGATCTCTGTGTAGACCCAACATCCTGTGATGTTTGTGTGTGTCTGAGAGGGCAGAGAGAGAATAGAACAGCGTGGAACATGCTGCCCTTATGTGTTTGTTCTAAATTGATTACCTGCTTCCTGTGTTTTTGTCATCTTGTTCTTCCTCTCTGCATGTACTGTGCTGCTGGCTGACTGATTGTATCAGGAAGCGGTCAGCAGCCCAGGATATTTCAATTTCATTGGATTTAAAGAGGACTTGCAGGAGGTGTGCACATTAGCGCCTCAATAAAATCGCATTTGTCAGCATGATCCTTTTTAAGTGCATTTCAATTAAGCTGTGATTCTTTGATTATATTATGCCCCGGCCTTGCCGGCAAAAGCTCACTGCTGGTTGAACAAGGCTCTGTCTAATGTACACAATTTAATTTTCTTAATTGAGCTAACATGCTTTTCATATCCTAATTCCTAGAATAATCTTTAATTCCTATCTGCAGCAGCAGACTTTTAATGAAAAAGGGCAGCCTAAAAACATCTGTTAGACCAGTGATTAAATCATCCGCATAACATCTGCATTTATGAGGGTGTTAGCGTGCTGCATGGCCCTTTATCTATTTTGGGCAATTATCTCGTGTCACTTTAGTAATACTAGATATTAATATAGATGTGTTTGTGTGGTCCCCTTTGCACTGACAACTGTCATCCCGCTTTGTCTCCAGAGTGAGCTCTGGCTATTGATATAACATACCAGAAGTCTCCTTTAAGCAAAAGGAGGGAAAGATTGTTCTTTGTCTGAGCTGTGAGCACAAGCTATTTGTGTATCCTCTTATTTGTGAATGGTGGGAGACGTGATAAGCAAATCCTGTTTCCTTTATGGCAAGTGGTTAAGTAATTGATTAAGCTGTTAAATACACACGCACAGGCACACACACTTGCACGCACACAATGCTCACACGGATCCTCGATCACACTAACACACCGATGTGTTACACAGTGTTTCCATACCTGCTGGCTTCGCACAGTGTCGCTGGAGTACCAGCAGAGAGCCCACTGCAGTGTAAAACACAGTAACTGCTCTTTCCGTTTGTCCCTCATTCCCTCCCTTGCCACCTTCTATCAGACCCACTTTTATCAAGAATCACACAAAATGGAGTATCAGATGAAAGCCATTGCTCTGCCTCCTTAATCTCATCTACCTTTGCCTTCTCTTCTTCTGCCTTTTTTCTCCCCCCTGCGTCTTCCTTGTGGCATGGTCATCTGTCCATTAAGAGTGGGTGAGTCAGTCACCTGCCGTTTGGCCCCCTCATCATATGACACACGGTGGCACAGCACGGCTGTCATCGACTCCGCCGAGCTTGGATCAGGTGACCAGATTATCTTCCTGCCAGCTTTCATTTACCACTTTCTCATGTGTTACACTGACAACAGATCACACACAATCAGGATGAAACTAATCAAATGACCAACCTGTTTGCTGCCTGCAGTATCTACAATGTGTCAGAGAAATGCTTTGGTCAGACCTTGAAGTTGAAAGTCTGATAGACAATATTCTTATCAAGCATGCACTTCTCTAAACTGGAAAAAAAAAATGTAGTTTAAGATTTTAGCTATGTAACAATTTTACAAATAAATTATTTTATACAATATTCTTTATCTGCAGAACTTCTAATAATATTATCATTTTGAGTTGTATTTTATGCACTTTAGAATAAATCATACCCACACAAAATACATTTTAGAAAGATACTCTTGCACATTAGTAATAATTGTCTGTCACTGGTCAAAAGTCAACCGTGCTGCATTTCATTAGCTTAGTACTGTCACAAAGTAATGTTACACACAAAAGTCAGATTATGTACACAAAGATATACATACATATATAAATGCATTGTAAAGGATTTCACATCATACTCAGTCAGTTACATCTGGCTGTAGAGAGGCACTATGCTTTTTTTGTTGTTTGTTTTCTCTACAGGTGTTTCAGAACTAGTATATCTAATATGACCTAATATGTCCTTCAACATAATTTCATTTTTTTTCTAAAATTACACATTTTATTTTTCAGACACACATTTTTAAAAACTATGTTTACATTTTGTTTCAAGTCAAAAAACTATTTAATAAGTAACATCAGTTCCATGTGAACACTGACTGAAAAAAATAAAACATCAATAAAATTTACTTTGATAAGTACGTACAAATGTTGATACTAGGCTTTTTATCTATATGCAGAAGTAAATTGTAAAAGAACTTTGACAGTGTGATAGGAAATTATTTTTTATTGGAGTTCATGTTTTTTAATTTCATACCCCAGATATACAGCACAAAAACTTTACATTTAAAAATTAATTGTTAATAGCATGCATGAACAACATAGTTTTAATTCCTGATTTAAAGGTATAAAAGAATATTCATAACATCAGGTGTCTTTTGCAAGGATTTGTAGCATACAGGGCCCAGTGGAAGGGCTTCAGTTTAGCACTTTAACAAGACACAGCTAGCATACATGCATACACCTTCCACATTCCCATGTTAATGGTCTCACTTCATGAAATCAATTATAATAAAGGATAAAGAATACATACCTTTGGGATGGACTTTTAGGGGAAATCTGACCACAGGGGGAAAAAGAAAAAAATTTACATGAAGTATCTGAGAAGATAAATATTTAAAGAAATCATTGATCTTTTTATGCTGTTTTAGTTAATTTTGTGTGGTTTAATTGTGCCTAATTAAAGGAAAAACCTATAACAATATGTAAATGTCCATTTTGGTTGGTTACAAGTGTAAAACGTGTTTAATAACAAAACTGAAAATTAATGAAAAATGTAAGTTTTAGGTCTTTGTTGTATAATGAAGTTTCAAAAATGTTTTGTTGTTGTTGTGATATCACTTAATGTGTTCTAATGGTGTGGCTGGGTGGTTGAAGAAATTGCTCAATATTTAAAAGAAGATAGTACTTTTAATATTGGCGCAACCAAAGTGACCATACTTTCAAAGTTTCAGTTAACAGTGTTTAGCAAGCTAATGCTTGTTCACTGTGTGACATAACTGCTTTGAAGTTACATTTGACAAAGCAAGTTATGCTGTTTAAATTAATATTAGCTTATACTATAGTGTAGCTGAATTGTGGAGTAGCATGATGGAGTGTAAATGATTGTAGCTCCACCAGTTGAGCTTGTTTTATCTTATATTATGTCTTGGTGCTTTTTTAAGGTTTTTCAAAATGTAGATTATGTAATGCAAAACAATCTGTAAACAGTATGTTAGGAAGAATTCTTGAAACCATACGCTGAAATGAGAAAATGTATTTTGTACGTTTTTGACTATTCTTGTTCTTTTTTAAAAACTGTGATACCTACAGACCCAAGAAGTAATCTTTTTTTTGTCTTTTCTCATATAATATATAAATCGATTTTCTATCATTCTGATTTCTCACTACTTCATCAGTTTGTACCTGATTACATCATAAGACTTTTTCCTCTGTTAAACCTTTTTAAGTAATAATTTTTAGTTCAAATTACTGAAAGCTACATTACCGGTATCAGAGATTGATAAGTACACTTTTCATATCTACTGATGATCTCATTTAAGGCAGATTTTGCATTTTGTAAAGGACATTATACTTTTAAATATAAATTGCATTTAACACATGCAAATGCATGCAAAACAACTACAAAGTACAGTTATGGTAAAAAGATATTATACTCTCTGTCAATTCTAAGGTTTAACATATTAGGACATGGCAAAATCTAGTCAGAGCTGATTTTTCTGTCTGTGTTCAGACAGCAGTATGTTATCAATGCTTTGTGTTACTGTGATACACCGAATATCTCTGTAACCTTTTCTTCTCTTCTTTCCAAAACCATTTGAATTTTGTCTTTAGCACAAACTGCAACAGAGTTAAGGTCCCAAGAAGTTGATTCTGTTCCTGTGGATGTAGTGTTTTCAGTGGGAGAAACGTTTCATCACTCATGTGGTAGGTTAAGGTCCAACCACAACGTTTCATTCGAGTTGAGGCCCCGATGTGAGTGGGACATTGAACACATTTATTCTTTTCTTTTTCAGCTATTCTGTTGTTATTTGATGGTGTCCATGGAATTATCTTGACGTTTTCCACATGTGAATAATCTTTTATACCATAGAATAATGAACTCCTCCCAGGTTGATGGGCACCAGCAATTGCTTTTTTCATATCTGAACATTGTGTTAACACATATGTGAATGCTCCAGATAAACAAAGTGACAAAACTTGTTTTGGGTTTTTTTGTTTTGTTTTTGTTTTGTTCCAATCAGTTGATCAATGAATCGAGTCCTTTTTACCAGAGGTTCCAGCTTCCTGCTTAATTCCTATTGAAGAAGTAAGGCTGTACTTTGCTTCTGCATTTTGACATTTTTTGTTCAGTCAATGACACTGTGTAATAGTCTGTGGTTCATCTGAGGTTTACCCAATTTTACGACCTTCTAGGGACCAAATTATTTAATTATGGCCTGATGTATAAAACTTTAGAGTGTAAAGAGGGTGTACTTTCTTTTTTCCATGACTGTACCTATAACAATAATAATAATTATATTAATACTAGATTTAAAACAATAAGAATAATTAATACGACATTAATACGACAGTGTTTCACTGTTGAGGTTCTCTGAATTTTCCCATAAAAAATATATCAAAAACATATTTAAATTGGGCCAGTCTAACCTTAAAGGTCGTCCTTGTATACCTTCGATCATGGTGACTATTTTTAGATTGCTTCCTGGAAGGTCCAAATGCATTTTTGCATCTGCAATTTGAATATTTTACTACGTCAAACTAACAAAAAATTTACTTCTTTGTTAAACTTGAAGTCATTATACTGTTATATCCTTAGGAGAACCATCTGTGGAAATTTTGTGCTACGTGCTTTTTGACATTGCACCATTGTACCATTTCTTTTTTTTTTGCCCATACCAAAATGTCCTGCTGAGCAGTTTTGGTCTCCTGTATTCTTAAAACAGCAGATGCACTGAAAGCAGTGCAATGCTCACCAAGGAGTCTTTCTATAAAGGGAGACCACCCAAATTTAAATCTTTTTTTGCATATAAAACTGTATTTTTGATTAAAAGTTGCTTTATTACCCATGAGAGGTCAGTGGGTGAGTTCTCTTGTTCAGCCATTTTTTGTTAGTCTTTTTTTCTTGTGTTTCTTTTTGTTTTTTGTTTTTTTTACAGCAGTAAATCATGGTTCATTTTGTGTTTCTGTCACACAGGGATAAGACTAATTGCTGTTTCAGTGACATTGTCTTTAATGTTTCACTTTGTGGTTCGGGTACTAAGTGGTGCAGCAATAAGGGTCATGAAGGCACATTGGCAGTGCCTTCATGTGGTGGATACTAGTTTTGTTTGTGATTATGTAACATGATTTTGTTTATTCCTTCTCTCATCTTGTTTTTTTCTTTCTTTTTCTTTTCTTTTTTTTTTTTTTAACCGTCTGGGTTTGGTTCTCCATGGGTGGTGCTGTGTCCTCAGTGGTGGTGTGTATGTTCCCTTTGCCTCACTGCTGCCCACATTACAGGAAAAAAAAAAAAAAAACTTTCCCTACCCACTGAACCCACTCAGAATCTTTCTGGCTCAGATTCATTTTCCCCTCCGTGCTTGACTTTAATTCAGGGAAAACTCAGACCCAAGTAATAATTGAGAGCTTGAGCTTGAAATTCAAAGATAAGAATAGTACAGCAATATCACCTCAAGGTAGAATGATTGACATGTTTAAACAACAGTATATCATTCAAAAGAATTCTCATTAAATGTGTTTGGCTCAGTGTCGTTAGCACTGAAGAAAAGAAATCTGTCTGCCTGTGCTTGATGGTGCATATCCCCCAGGACCAAGCCTGTGAGAACTTCTTGTCTGGATACTCTTCACTTTAATGTGTAAAATGTTTCTGGCAGATGCTCCAGTAAAAGTCCAGTGCCATCAACTCATCCTCCTTCTCCCCATAGACAAATCTCAGAACCAGTTTGAGTAGCAAGAGCTCAAATCCTTGACCTGCCCCTTTCTTGTGACCTCTCCCGGTGGAGTGGAGAGTCGTAATCTGACCAGTGCACTCCTTACAGACACAGCCAAGTCCCCTCTGTTGTGCTATTATCAGCTGAGTGTTATTACCCCTCTTTGCACAGGAAAATATGCCTTGATTTCCATCGACCCATGCCTGAATCAATGCTTTTAAAAATCTTAGACACCTTTTACTTAAGAGCAAAAGCATGCATTTTATGTTTTGACATGGTCATATTGATTGGTGGAAGAGGGTGTGTTGGGGTGGTAGTAGTGGTGGATGTGGGGGGTGACCTCTTTCTCGTTCGTTCGCTCCACCAATCTTCACGCTTCTTTCTTTTGCACTCTCAGTCACTGCCAGTGTCTGGTAACACTGCCATCCTTAATGGCTTTTCTGTGCTCCATCTACACCCCTCCTATCCCCTTGCAACCCCCACCCCCATCTCTTTCTTGCATCCCCTCCAACTCTCCTCCCTCTAGAGCTCCCCTTATTCTTTGCATTTTTTCCCCCACTAATCAATACTTAGTGCTCCCCCCTGTCCACACCCCACGTCACTCACATTTGGCTCGCTGATAAATTATGGATGGGGGCCTCTCACATCACATCTAAAATTTCTATTGTGTTTGTCAATGTATGATCGATACTTCACCTCGCCGCATCCTCAAAGCTATCCATGCCTCTGCTCTCTGTCCACTTTCATTCCGTCTCTACTACCATTTTTTGTTTGTTTATGATTTTGGTTTGCTAGAAGTGCTTCTAGTGCTGGGGTCTCAAGGGCTGTAGCTAACAAAAAGGTAATCATCAAAAAAATGCATCCACCCCTGCACTTTCCTCACCTTCTCATTCTACCGGTTTAATTCCTTAGCTTGACCTTTCTCTTACTTTTCTTTCTTTACAAAATGTCGTGTGACAACACTGGATTCACAAAAAACAAAAAACAGAACAATAAAATAATCTGTGCTTGATGCAAGTTTCTGGAAGAGCATTTCTGTTTGACAAAACCTCATAGGTTTCTTATTGGCAGCTTTTATCCACCCCCATATCCTGAGAAGGCAAATCAACACTGGGGTGGATTTCTGAAGTGTAAAAAGAATTTGAAGAATCAGAGGGACCATAAACTGACAGACATACTCAAAGCTGTCAATCGTAACTGGACTTTAAGTATTTGCACATACATGTGCACAGTTAAGCTTTTTTAAGGCCATGATGTAACCACAAAGGAAATTTTACATCTCTTAGTCATCCATGGTTGACCACATGATCAAATGTTAGCTTGACTTTTGAAAAAGATCATAAGGTCATCTGTCTCCAGCTTCAGCTTTGCCTGTCTGCTCTTCCACAGTATGTTTCTATGCTCTCCATGTATTTTCCTTCTCCCTCATTCTTTACAAATGAGATGTTTGGCTGTCTCTCTCTGATTCCCTCTCTCAGTAATTCTCTGTTGTACATGAATAACTTGACATAGTAGAAAAAACCTGACAACCATAAAAACAATTTGTCAAAGACTGAATGTCATAACCACAGATAACTGCATGTAACCTATTTCTTCAAATTGAAGTGTTTAGGCTTTAATGTTTTTGATGTCACAATTAAGCAAGTATTTTGCAATAAGTCTTGTTAAGTAATGAAGTTTTTTTTCCAGTGAAACTCTGTAACAGTTTATTGGAAAAGATACAGGAAATGCTTAGTTTGTATACGCAGAGGACAACATTAAATTTAGCAGATTAAAAGTAGCCTACTAAGTAGGAAAATTTAGACTCCTATAGAATGAATTTGAAAAGCCCTTCTTCAATATTTGAATAAAGTGGCCATAAGAATGAATGAGAAACCAAATTATTCCCAGTTTTAGTTAACTTTTACTCTTCTGAAGAGTCTGACTGGTCCATCGGTGGAGCTGATGTATTGGCTAATATTGGCCATTCACTAAAAAATTATATCATCTCTTTCAGTTTTTACATTATAAAAAGTTAAAAACTAAACAAGAGGCTGGAGAAACACCCTCCAAACATGTTATTAGTGTTGATGTTGCATACTTTGTCCACTAAAGGGTACTGTCCAACTTGCCTGCTGACACCACCTATTTAAAACCAAGTGACATCTGTATTGGTGTTGGTCAGTCAGGCTCAAGTCCTAGCTAGATTGACATTTTGCTGTTTTTTCATGTTCTCTATTATTTTATGGCTTACTAGTAATTATTTTATGGCTTACTAGCCATAAAATAATTGAATTCACTGTGCTGTTTGTGGTCACCCGCTGGCTAGCAGCAACTTTTGTACTGAGTAACACAGTGTTTAACTGCATCTTATTTAAGATGCAGTTAAACACTGCATCTTAAACTCATGCAGTGTGTTACTCAATACATAAGCAATGTTGTGAATCTATTCAAAACATCTTAAATACACTATATTGCCAAAAGTATTGACTCACCCATCCCACTCAATTCAGATGTTCCAATCATATCCATTGCTGCAGGTATATAAAATCAACCACAAAGGTAATATAACAAAGTCGAAATGATTAAGAATAACAGCAACTCAGCCATGAAGTGGTAGACCATGTAAAATCACAGAGCGGAGTCAGCAGATGCTGAGGCTTGTAGTGCACAGAGGTTACCAACTTTCTGCAATTGCTGCAGACCTTCAAACTTCATGTGGTCTTCAGATGAGTTCAAGAAAAGTGCTAGAAAGCCTTATGGAATGGATTTCCATGGCCGAGCAACTGCATCCAAGCCTCACATCACCGAGTGCAATGCAAAGCATTGGCTGCAGTGGTGTAAAGCATGCTGCTGTTGGAGTCTAGAGCAGTGGCGACGTGTTCTCTGGAGTGACGAATCACGCTTCTCCATCTGGCAATCTGATGGATGCATGTGGGTTTGGCGATTTGCTAGGAGAACTGCATTGTGCCAAATGTAAAGTTTGGTGGAAGGGGAATTATGTGTGGGGTTATTTTTCAGGAGTTGGGCTCAGCCCCTTTGTTCCAGTGGAAGGAAGCCTTACTGTTTCAGCGTACCATGACATTTTGGACAATTTCATGTTCCCAACAATGTGGGAAGAGTTTGGGGATGAAGCTTTCCTGTTCCAACATGACTGCGCACCAATGCAAGGCCCATAAAAACATGGATAAGGGAGTCTGGAGTGGAACAACTTGATTGGCCTTCACAGAGTCCTGACCTCAACCTGATGGAAGACCTTTGGGAGGAACTAGAGTGGGGAACGTGAGCCAGGTCTTCTCGTCCAACAGCAGTGTCTGACCTCACAAGTGCACTTCTGGAAGAATGGTCAAAAATTCTCCTGAACACACTCCTAAACCTTCTGGAAAGCCTTCCCAGAAAAGCTGAAGCCTGTATAGCTGCAAAGGGTGGGCTGACATCATATTAAACCCTATAAATTAAAAATAAGATGTCCTCAAGTTCATATGTGTATGGAGCCAGACGTGTGAATATTTTTGGCCGTATAGTGCATCAATACAACACTGACCATCAGTTTGCCTTTACTGGGAGTTTTGCGTGAAATAGGTTTTTCTGATGATTTAATTTCAGATAGATTATGCTTAGTGTGAATCTTTTATTTTCTCACTTGAAATTATTTTTATTGTTTAATCTACACCAATAAAAGAAGAAAACCCATGCATCCATATTCATGTTTATCCACATATCTCAGCTTTTATTTCTCGCAGTTGTATCCTCAACTGTCTCACTTTCTCTCTCTCACACCATACAAACCATGCAGGGTCAAAGTGGTGCTGTGGGTGTAATTTAAGTGGCAGTGGGCTTATCACAGCCTAAGGTTCAGCTGTGATCACTGGCCCAGAGCAGCACCTGCTCCTCACACCACCTCCCACCTGCTGACAAGAGAAACTATGCTGGCTAATAACTATAGCAGCGGATCTCTGCCTCCTTTTCCATGACTACTTAACCTCTGACATGGCCTTTTAAGTGAAGGTCTGGTACGTGTCTGCCAGCTTCAGCTTGGTAGCCACGCCTTTATGCCATTACCTTAAATAACATGCAGTCCCTTGTCAGCAGCAAGGTAAGAAGCTACTTTAAACTCATACTCTTGGAAATAATAGTTGAATAGTTCCAGTAGCTTTGACCTTATGGTGGATACCATTTTAACATTTTGCTTTTTCCCCTTTGTTTATGTGTGCAGTTGTGGAGTTAAAGTAGCAAAGCCAACAGAAAATTGAATAAAGCTAGAAAAAATGAGTACCTGTTGTTGTATTTCATCTCATAATTTTAATGCTTTGAGCATATATCTTATGCCAGGTCCAGGAGTAAAGGGGCTTGTTGCATGCTTTTTGACCCTGCCCTACATTTTTTGTAAATACAAGTAAGAAGTCAAAATTTCATAGGTGTGAGCTGTCACACCGTTTTACACATTTTAGGTAAAGATGTCCATGTTTTGATTTTATTTTTTAGATTCTTAATAAATCTGAGTGTGGTCAGAGACCTCACAGAGTAGTGTGCAAAAGTTATGAGTCACTTCTCATTTTTTTGCTCATTTGTATTTTGTTTTGTTTTGTTTGTTTTTTTACATCGGCTGCTTTTTCGCGCATTTTATGTCCGATTTTTGCATCTGGCCTTTTTCAGAGGAATATACTTTTTTTAAAAAGCTGCTTTCATTTAAGCGTAAAAAGGCACCTAACTCAATGGATGAACCAGTGATACATCTACATATAACGCATTTCACAAAAGCACAATTTTTCTTCCCATTTATTTAGTTAAATGCCAAGAATAACACATGACAAGTGGTGAAGAAATGGCAGGCCTAAAAATCTGTCTAAACAAGATACTGTTCCTATCTACCTTCATTTGAGCCAATTACTGTTCATCAAAGCCTTATTAGAAATAAGAAAAATATAAAAGGCAAAAAAGATTAGTGTCCCTGAAATTGCAAGAAATCTTGTTTAAGACAATTCACTGTATTGAAGGATGAACTAATTATACCAAATATCACTTTCAAACTCATTAGAAACTGCTGTCACCTTATAGACTGCATTTTCATTCATGGTTGCATATGTTTCAGTAAGTCGCTGCACCGACTTCCCATTTTCCCAGAAAAATCTAGAGATGAGAGGTGATTAAAGACTTTTGCACAGTACTGCATTTTATATATAGTGGAGGGCAACATTTCAAGATGGTCGCTAGTTTAAATTCAAGTAACGTAAAGTTCAAGTAACCTTGTGCTCACACAAGGTCAAAATGTTTGGACTCAGTCTCTCAGACTGTGATCTGCTTCCTATCTATCTGCACCTCAGCAGTATCGGTATCAGTGGAAGGGCAACAGCCCAACCCTACTCATGCCCAGTTGTCCAGCAGCTCATTCCCAAATAAGATTCTTTAAGACCAATCCCCACTTCAAGACTGTGTCAGACAGATCTTCTGCAAAGACATAAATACACAAATATGGGTAAATTGTGTAGATTTGATCACACACTGACACACACAGTCCTATTGACAGACAATTCACAGAGGACTGTGGTATGCTAGGAAGGAAGAGAACTGCCCCCTTAGCAGAGTTCAGTGGCTTTAATCTTTAGTGTGTTTAGTGTGAACCTAAGGCTCACATGAGAGAAACTGCTAGCAAATGCTGAATTGTATGTATCTATTTCTAACTATACCAAAATCAAAAGGCAAGAGGGTCAGCCAGAGATTAAAAAAAAAAAAAAAGGTAATTTCACACATGCTTTCAAATTTGTTCACCAAAACATTAGGGAAGTTTTCAACTTCATGCTCATGTGCTAGTATTCCTAAGTATGACTCTAAAGCCCTGCTATTTATGTACTTTACATAATTCTGCATAAGAGCATTGAAATTAGCCTGAAGATGTTTAAATGCCTCTTTATATAGAAATGATATTCTAGATTAAATATGATAGCATTCATTAATTCGTAATTTTTAATTTTACAATCTTGAAGACATTTTACGTTGAACTCACTGGTGCTTCTCGTCTGTTAATGTAATAAATACTCCATTAAACTCTTCGTCTTGTCTGTTTTCTATTTTCTATTTCAGTTTTGCACACACACACACACACTTTCTCTCCAGCTGCTTCCTTCTTAGGCCTGAGTTCTGTGGAAACGGTGGTGTCATCCTCCTCTCTCAGCCATCGGTTCAGATTTGCCTCTGAGCGCAGCGAGACTTCCTGATTTGTGTGACAAACACAAATGCCTTTAAATTCCCAGAGCCCCGGCTCCTTACCAGCCTCATACCTTGTAATGCATAATTCACATCCGCTCTTGCATCAGGAGAGGGACAGCCACACACGACTTCCCTGGCAGAAAATCCATACCCCTTTGACGTCTTTACTTCAAGTGGGCAATTAGTAGAACCACAGTCTGGATCTATTTTCTCTCATAACTGTAGTTAAAGATGAGCATGTACATTAACAATTCCATGAAATGGCAATGGTGTGTTTTTTTTTCTTTTTTTCATTCATTCTTTATTTATTTTTGTGGGCAAAGAAGTAGCAATTATGAATTCATATCTTTGGTGAATATGCTGACACAGTTAAGAACATGCCCCATCACTGTGGGATAGTGATTGGTTGCATGGGATATAAAATAAAATTGCATTTATTTTATCCATGTCAGTATTTGACTTGTGGTTGAGGGGTGGAAATTTTCACTTGTCTTTAAGGAGAAGGATTGCACCCTTTAACAAACTTGTGGCAGCTTGTGTTATGGGAGGTGCAAAAGTTTTAAAAGTTTAGATGTTTATTCTTCACCATCATTCAAGAAGATTGAAGAGGCATTTTATCAGTTCTTAAACATACAGGTGGAGTTGAGAAGAACTACACTGAGTGGCCAAACAGAGCATAGAATCTTGCAAATGGATATCATGAACATCAACAACAGAATTCCAGGGCCTAATTTCTAACCACACAAAACTGGTCGTGAGAAGTAGGTATGCCACTTCGAATGCGAAAATTGCGATCTATAAAAAATTGAGAATTTAGGCATCTGTATGGAAACTCTTAATGGTAAGGATAAACATTTTGGAGATGCACGTGGTGGGGCAGTGAACTGGTGCCTGTTCATCAACACAATCTTACAATTAGGGATTGTAAGATCGTCCCAGGGAGTAGGACTCAGGGAAGAACTTGCCTTTCCTTGATGTTAAACATGAATACGCAGAGTTATTTTAATCTGCTACCAATCCTAAATGATAACGTTTTTTAAGTCATATTTTAGTTTTCATATGGTTTTTGTTTGTAAAATAGCAGTAATAAACATGCCTGTGATGCTAGTGATGCTGGCATTCTGTGATTCTGTGAGCAGTGCAGTGATGACATTGCCTGACTGGCTTCTCCACTCACTTCTCCTGGCACATTATACCACCTATTAGGCAGGACTACTAGAAGGGGGACCAAGGTGCAAAATGAGAGGACTTTGTAGGGGACTTAATCTAATTTTAGAAGAAAAAAACACATTTTTATTCAATCTCAAACAAAGGTACATGTTTTTGGTATCAAAGTCAAATTGAACTTGTCCCCCCAGAAAGACATAAAAAGTTTTCATTTTCAGCATTTATGTTTTGTATTTGAAGAATATCCATCCATTCATTGTCTTCCACTCATCCTTGTCAGAGTCTATGGCAATTTAGATTCTTTGGACTGTGGAAGGAAGCCGGAGTACCCGCAGAGAACCCACACAAACACAGGGAGAGGAATCGAACTCTTCTTGCTGCCCCATTTGAAAAATACATTCTTTAAATCTTTGGAACAGTAGGCACTAGCTTTTTTTTTACTAGTATCATGGTCACTAGACTGTCTTAACAGACTTAGTTGTACCTCAATGGACTGTTACTTTGTGTGATTGAATATGCACATGGGCAGTAGAGCCAGGTGTACTGTATGTTATGGTTTAAGTCATTATTCAATTGGTGTTAATTTAGAAGAAAAAGCATAACAGTAGTTTATATGTATATATATCTATATATATAGATATATATATATAGATATAGATATGGTAGATATCAAGTCAAGGCAATGACAACTATGAATGCCAAGCTTCACTGCTGAATGCTTGACATACAGTCACTATTTCTCATAAATGTCCGCTGGGTTTACAATTACTTTTACTGCTGCTACTTCTCCTATTACCCTAATAACCATGAAGGACTGAAAAAAATGACACTGACTTTTTGTAACTTTTATGTAAGTGTACTTGAATGGTCACTTTGCTGTTCTTATTAACTGAACGTGTTTTCAGCCATTTATATCCAGTTTCTTCAAACTGGAAACATTTTTAACAGCGCCCTGTATCATGCCAATATATGAGCAAGCTAAGCACCCCATGCTGCGGCCTCGGCCTTCGCTGTAGAACCTGTCTTCCTGCCGGCTCACTTCCATGTTCTGACACCCTGCTGCAGCTGAGCACGGGCCCGTCTGCTTCTTAATGGTGAAAAACGAGAGCTGTCATGTCGTAATCGTGTAATAACCGTGCACGGTGTCACTTTCAGCAATTAATGGAGACGCTGTGACTGGGCTGCGTAAATCCTGGCTAAGTCGTCTGTGGTTGGGTACAGCAGTGGAGGAGAATCAGAGAGGCATGCATTAGTGTGTGTAAGTGTGTTTGTCCCAGCATGTGTCTGTGTAGTTTCAAATGTTTTGGTTTGTGAGTGTCAGAAATGGAAGGATTGAAAGGTGATTTTGTAGATCTATGGGTGCTTTCACATTTATGTGGCTGTATGCAAATGCCGCATGAAGAAAGAGAAACAATTTTCAGCTGTAGTGTTGATGCATCAGACGGTTTTTTTTTGCTGACCTCACTGTGCTGGATGCCTTCACTATGTACTGTGTTATCAGTCAACAAAACGATACAATGTTATCTTTACTGGGAATTATGTTAGATATGTTTGCACTTTTATTACTGTCACTGGCATGCAGGATTTTCTTTTTTTTTATAGAATTGTGATGTGAACTTCCTCTGCTACTTCTGTAGAAGTTCAGTCTATCTAAATAATATCATTACATTACAAAAAATGTACATTTTGTATGTCCTAAAATGTGTTGACTGTTTTATAATGTAAGTTGTTTTTCAAAGTTGTGTGAAAGTCTATCACCAGCCATAGTGATTTAGGATATAAAGCATCCATACCAAAGGGCTCTAGGTGTGTCTGAGGAAGGGTGTGAAAAGAGGTCAGGGGCGGTCTGAGTTTGTCCAGAAGGCTGGTCTTTATAGAGGCCAGACAGATGAGGTGAGCAGGGCAAGCTGTCACTGAGACCAGAGTTATGACTACAGCAGTCTGCTCCTGCCAAACCCTCTGATTGTTTTAAATTTGTTTGGGTGTGGGCAGTCTCTAACTTTATGAGGTGTTGCAATAGCACTGAGTTTGTGTGTGTGTGTGTGTGTGTGTGTGTGCCTGGGTGAATCTATAGATACACCTCAGCCTTTGCAAAAAAGATTTAGATTTTATTTATTTATTTATTTTTTGTACATGTTCTCTCCATAAAAACACATCATGCAAGCTTAATCTGAAACGAGAGCCAATACCTATATCCCTTTCTTGAACCTTAAAATCATAATGTACAAGTAGCCTCAATCCTTTTAATCAAAATTTGTCCACATAAATCTACATGTATATGTGCACACATCTCGTGGTTGGCTTGCAACATTGACAAAATCCCAATATTTTTTCTAGAACAATCTTTTTTCCCCTTTTGTGTCTAGCACACTAGCACACACGGAGACATGTGCATCCTGTGTTATACCCTCCTTGAGACTTATCACAATTTCTCTTTCTTCTTCTGGCTCATCTATTTAGTTACAAAATAGATTTTGTCAGAGTTATTGATGTATAATGCATTGGCGCCAGTGAGCTTATTTTCACTTTAATAATACTGGAAACTTTTTTTTAATATTAAGTGATTTTGCAAAGATCTTTGTGACAGAATGAAAGCAGTATGGAGATGATCAAACAGCCGCTTGTTTCAGGTCACGTCTCTTCTGTCTATCTGTCATAGTCACTCCAGAGAGGGTTAGGGAATGAGAGAGCACAATGACTAGAGGGAATTTCTCCAAAACAACGCCAAATCACTCAGTTTTCCTGCTCCTCCCCATGTACCACGGAGATGTGTCAGAATCCAGTGTCTGTCACAGTATCCCTAGGCAGCCTCTAGATCCAACAACGAACTGGCGCCTCTTGTCTTGTCACCTGTTATCTTTACCATGTCTTGGAGTTCTGCGATGGATCACTCACAGCTTTGTTAAAAGAAATGTAGAGTGTGAGTTTTACAACACGGAACGTGCTATGGCATCTATTCAGCTCTATTAAAGCTGATGACCCATAATAACTGGAAACAAGTTTAAGTAGGAATAAATCACTCAAAATCATTCTTTTTTATAAATAATCTTGCAAAAATGATGGTTTAGAGCATGTGTTTTTAGTTAAAAACTGGACATGCACCAGCTGCTTACAAAGAATGACAGATGACACCCACACAAAGCAACAGTGTTCATGAAATTATGTTCATGTGCGACTAATTTACAGCACTGCTTACACATTACACATTCAGTGCCAATGCAGTAAGTAGTGCGATATTCAGAAGGAAATGGAAAAGTGTGGAGAAGAGGTAAGTACATGATGCATTTATACAGACAAACGGAAAACTGAACTGTGTGTTCAACATGCACCATGCCTCACTCTGATCACGTAATACACCGAACACATCCTCCCAATTTGGTGACCTATTTTCGGCTGCAAAATTGCCTATCCCTCCCTCAACACCAGCACATGTCAGTGCTGGTGTTGCCCTGTGCTGCTGCCTGCTGTTTCAACATTCACATGTAGGCTCTGGGGGGATATTTACTCGTCACTCCCAACTTTCTAAAGTGATGAGCTCAGATCCTGCCAATTTATATCAATCTGCTACCATAATGAATCAGTTCAAATTTGAGATGTTGGAATTCAGTCAAGTTTCGGTAAAATCCATATATAATATCAAAACATTCATAGTGAAGATGTTTCAGGCATGTGTTGAACTGTTGTGTTGTTTGATATTTAATCTAAAAAAGTTTTAATCCAAGTGGCTTGTATTTTTTTTTATAAAGTATAGCTGTAAAAAACATACTTATAAGTTAGGGTTAATTTATTTTTAACCACTAGAACTTTAATTTTCCAGTGTTTATTGTTAAATCACAGTTTAACAAAGACAAAAAAGTTGAATTTACAAGTTGGTTATCAAAAGCCTTTGCCCAAGTTGTTGCCTCGTCGTGTTGTAGAGGTAAAAAAAGTTAAAAAAAAAAGCCTGGGTGCTGTCAAAGTTTCCTGCAGGGAAGGAGACATCTTCGCATAAGGAGTTTGTCCATGACTCCCTCGTGCTGCTTCCTCTTTTGGCATCCTGTCTGACAGGCAGATTACATTTGCTGCACAAAATCGTTGTAGGTACAAGCATACAGTATGTACTTTGGATTAATAGGGAGTGATATATATGTGTAAAGAGCAGTGTACTCCCTAAACCCCGAAAAGTCCTGTGGTGAGTGCATGGTGCTCAAGGTAAGGATTAGCAGAAAGCTTGTGGCAACATAACATCTCCTACAGGTGTGCTGTAGCTGGATTTTGCAGGTTTGCGACATTTAAGTATTACTAAATGATCATTTAGAGAGTATTATTTCAATAATCATTAAATAATACAGTGTCAAACAATTATATGTTAAAAACATCTTTCAAATATGTTTTTTTTCTTTCTCTCTACATGTCCATGCTTTGCATGCATCTGAGGCTCTCTGGCAGACTGTCAGCATTTGTTTTCAGAGTTTTACACAATGTCACATTCCTAAAGTTGTCATATTGAGTCCACTGAGGTACACAGTAAAAACCCACAGGCATACCAGTGAGCATAGACAAACCACAAATATCCAGTGTGAGATATGACACAGCCCCAAAGTCAGGAAATAAAATGTCTACAGAGTGATATGATTGTTTCTTTCTTTGCTTCTTTGTCTGTCTTTTTCCATTCTTTCTTGCTTACTTGTTTTCTTTTTCCCACCTCCTGCTTTCAGTGTTCGTGCAGATTTCCCTGCTGTCGGCTCTCGTCACATTCCCCAATCTGTTAGCCTTCTGATACCGGGGCCAGACTTGAAAGGAAGTCTTAAGGACGAGAGCTTATACACTGTGCCAGATTTTGTTAAATAACTACGAGATGTTGGTGCCAATTCATCAGTAATTGTCCCTTCTGGCACAGTCTGTTGAAAGTCCTGAAGAAGCCTAAGCTCAAGATCACTGCAAGTGTTAATCTTCTTATACTTAAGGTATCAGGTTTTCTTTTGATGTCGCTAAACATGTTGACTCCTATCTCAGCGCAGAAGGCAATCCAGACATAGCTATGAGCAAGATGGGGGTTTGTCTGCTGCCTTCTTCCAAGAATCTCATGGTTTGTGTGTTCCTCTCTGAGTATTCATTATGGTGTTAAAATAAAGCGGCAACAAAATGAGAAGAGAAAAAAATGAAATGTGAAGAAAGGGATTGATTCTATGCTAATTGTACTTTCCTTACCACAATTTGGCTTGCTCTTGTTCAGTATAAAATAGGCTTATTTATTTTTAATGAGGCAAAAACCTATTTCTCAGACATAGTCACCATAATAGCCTAGGGTTATTTCCGAGACCTGCTTTATCAGTGGGCTTCTTTCAAGATCAACAGAAAAGACACTTGTCTCAAATTATAAATGATTTAGTGTCTAATTAATTTCCCTTAACCCCAGGTGTGCTGTATACATTTTAGGTTGGTATGATGAAGTTGGCAGTCGTAAGTTTGCATACACATAGCTGTGGTGATGACCACACAGATTCTAGGGGAATCTGCCCCAGGGAACCAGGTGGACAAGTCTAGGAAAGGTGCACCTTCTTGGGGCCTATAGTTTTTGGCACGCTGGGCCCCCCGTAGGGACTCAGGTGAGCCTCGGTGATCAATCACTGATGCTTTTTGTCAGATGAAATTCTCCCATCAGTCAGTCAGGCAGGGCCTCAGGTGGTAGGTGATAGTGCAGACACTGTGGGATCAGGGCGAGCTCCCACATGTACAACTACACTGATCCCACACACAGGTGGAGATTTGTCATGGGCTGGTAGGAGCTCATCTGTGATTGAATACGGCGCTTGAATATGATCCACGCACACACATGCGTAAATTAAGTCCATGTGAACTTGGGTGTATGTTTGTATGCATTTCAAAATCTGTGACAGCATTCCCACATGGGCTGTTTCGACATCTACCTTTTTGTGTTACTTTGTAACTTCAGCGCACAAATGCGCATGCACTGTATATAACGCTTATGACTTGTTCATAAAACCTCACACCCAGACACAAACTGCTGTCTTTTTTCCCCTCATACTGCAATCAAAAGCAAATGTATGTCTGCCTGGAGGGACTCTTTAAACATGCGGCCTGGAAGATTTATGGCAGAGTTTAGAACTTAATTGTGTTGGTTTGTTATTGGAAAAAGACAGGTGGGGACTGAGCTGAGACATGTTTTATCAATTTGGCTGTGTGTCTTTCAGTGTATCTTAAGGTATTGGCGTAATACAACCCGTGTTTTACTGTAATTCCACTTTTGATTTAGAGGTGTCTGTTTCTGGCAGGGTCTGTGGTGAATGCTCTCTCTACAACCACGAGCTGTGGAGAAAGTGGCTGGAGGTGATTGGGTGTTACCGTGTGTGAATCCTGTGTCAGAGACGAGTCACCAAGCACGGTCAACAAGTTCATCAAGTAAAGAAGAAAGGTGAAGGGTGAGTCCTCTTTTATCACGTAGATCCACTGCATAGAGCCACGTAATGAAAGATCAAATCTAATATATATGTTCTGTCCACTTTGCTAAAGTACTCTAAGACTATTTACTTTTCTTTTATCATTTGGTACCAGTGTCAGTTTACGGTTACTAAATCGTTATTTTCAAACTTTCGGTGTTTAGTCCAGACACACGTATGAAGGTCCTGCTACCCAAAGCCAGTCTAGGCCAACTGAGCTGGACAAAACCCATTACAGAGCTCAAATGACGCTTGCTGGGTAGACTGGCATCAGTCAAACCCACAGGCTGCCCTGGGGTCACAGCAAAGCTGGCACTTAGAGTTTTAACACACAGACTGCACACACATTATCCAGCTAATGATGGAATTACAGCACTGACTCACCATGTAGCTACATGTAAGCGATGGGAGGACAGCAATAGATTATCGTCTGAGAAAAGAGGCACTTTCCCAGGAAAAGCAGCTGTCATGGAGAAAGAGAGAGGGAAAGAGTAAGAAAGGTGGAGATGGACATAAACTCCCGAGAATGGAGGTTTAGATGATTGTAATTATGACTCTCTATAAAACACTCAATACTGTCATTAGCATTGAGTCATATGTCCATGCAAGAGAAAGGGGTGTTTAAAGGGATGTGTCATCAGTGTCTGAGGTTGGGATCGGTAGGAAAGGTTTATACTGGAAAGGGATAAGATATACGGACTGTCCTTTAAAATTGGCAAAGTCAATAAACAAGTATAACACATCCAAGAGGATGTAATGGATTACAGTAACTGTGTATTTGTGTGTGGTATTTGTGTGTGTGTGTGTGTGGGAGTACAGATATGTGCATGGTTCCATCTGCTAGTGAATGCTTATGCACTCATGGATTTTTAAAGATATTGTAGGTTTTTAATGTTTATTTGAATATGCACTCATGCAGTTAGTGTATGAGTGTGTGGAGATCCTGAAGTGTCTGCCTTAATACGAAGAAACTATAAGGACGACTATAGGCTGTTGCGGTGACTCTGTATAAACACAATGGTCGCCCTGTTTTTGTACTCTGGTTTCTGAGCAAACGTTTGAAAAAGTTCATATTTTTAATGGCAAATCTGACAAAACCATAAATTCACAGTGCGCTGTATTTTTATCCTTTTCACATAATGAAAGTTCCAGAGGACAAAACAGTCCCAGCGAGGGTGGGGTGAGTTGCGAGAAAGCAATGTAGGGGTTGGAGGGCGGGGGTAGATTGTGGTTTTGAGGACATAAGAGAAAGGCGCAACTGCACTGGACATGTAGCCATTTGGGAAAAGCAGCTCCAAGAAGTGCTCCTCAGCCTTTACGGCCTGCTCAAAAAAATTGAGCCTTTGAGCAAACAGTGTGCAGGATCTCTGTTGGCTTTTCCAAGTGAAATCTAATCGAGCTGAGTCTAACTATTCTCAAGCAAAATGGCTCCAAGTTCAATTACACATTACAAGCCGCATGACAGTTTCCATTGTGCAATACTCACTCTAACAAGACTATGCTAAATTGTCCAGGCATCCCTGTTCACACTGGAGTCAGTGTGCCGAGACAGGAGGGAAGGGCCCTTGACAAGAGGCCCTCTTAACTACTCTATTATGGTAACACATACCTGTAGAGAAGCAGACACCTGAGACCTAAAGCCAAGCAGCTAGAGGCAACTAACTAACGTTGCTTCCATCTGGTTGCACCCTCTTGTACTTGACTGTTGTCAAACTGTTATGGGTCTAATGCTTTTGTGTTGATTGTGGGAGTCTGAGTCATGAGGAGATTATCCAGTGGCCCTGCAGCCTTAGGCTTTGTTCTTGTAATGAATACAAAAACACCCTTTTCTTTATGCTCTTCTTAGAAGATTTTCTATTCTATAGGCAAATAATACGTTTGCCATCCTAATAAATATATTTTGATCAACTGTGACAATTTACACAGTTTTGATAGCGGGCCTTAGTCTATTCAAGGGTGTAATTCACAGCTCACCTATTTTACTTTCTTTCCCTCTGGTTGGCACAGAGAAGAGAAGAGAAGCCCCTCTTCGCAGTTAGACTGCTGTGGTGGTGGGAATGCTGGAACCAACCCTGTTAAAACTCGAAAACATTCCCCTTCAAACCACCATGACTGAGGAGATTAGGTCCTCATCCGCTGGAAAACAGTCTTATTTCCTAAAGATATTTGGGGCGTTTAATTTAGAAACAATGCTGGCTGGTGCACTGAGCCCATTTATTGCATGCTTTTTTACAGCCATTCTAGAAGTTATTCAAAAAAGGTAAATTAGTGGCTCTGTAAAACGTGTTCAGATGCACACCAAATACATTGGTGTCAGGCTTAATTATTTCCCCAGATGAGCCTTTTCTTGTTTCTACACCCATTAAAGTCAAGGCAACAGAATCAGAGAAACATGCATTCCTGCATACCCAGTATAGTCTTTGTAGAAGCCATGTCATTGATGACACCCAGCTATATACATATTTCATTGGGACATGCATATTTTACAGTGTAATCCTTGGCACACCACTGCTTTGTTCACAGTATGTGGAGAGGCCTGAAGAGTAGGAGGTTTTCTTTTTGTGGGTCGTGTTATATCAGCGAGGGAAAAATAAGGAAACTCTAAATGTGTTCTGACAGTCAGAATCATTTCACTGATACTTTGAAGCCTTTGATGATCGTAGAGGAGGCTGCCAGTGGGGAAAAAAGGGACACTGCGTGAACATCCTTAGATTGTTGTCCTTTTGGTCCTTATTTGTTACCAGAAGCTGAACGTTAATAAATTCTGACTAATTATCAAGGCAGAATGGATCTTTAGTTTTCTATTGTTATCCATATTTTGCATTTAATTCCATTGCCTTCAAAAAGTTTGACAGCATTGGCATTACTACACAAAAACTCATGTTATTTCATTTAAAGGCACTACATTCGGGAATGCACGGTGAAATTTAATGGCATCCCGAAGATCACTTACTCACAATCAAACACAAAGTTATAGGCCTCTGCAGACTATACAGGGGCTGAGCGAAGCCAAATGTGCTTGTGCAGCAAACATGATTGCATGTGGTAATTTCCTGTGCTTTCTCTGCATGGCGTTGTGGTTGAAGGAGTGATTATACTGTTCCAGAGAAATGCTAATGTATGTGTTCACAAGAGACATAACATCCAGACACAATTAAAAGCACAAACAAGTGTCAGCCAGTGTTTGTGTTAATAACCGGGTTCGGTGGAGAGGGAGTTAGAGGGAGAAAGACAGAGAGGAGAGAAAGGGAGTGTGGTCACAAGCACGTGTAGCTTGCACTCAATGGAGGAAAGAATGGCAGCACTTATAAGTGGAATCCAACTGGAAACAAGGAGGGGAGTTGTGTGGTTGCTGGGATGAATATCGACCGTTAGGCCATACACCCTCCCCCACACCCCCAACTTAAGCGGTTCCTCCCAAGAACACCCCCCCGCCACCAACAGTACTAGGCGTCGAGTCACTGCAAAGTTCACAGGAGTAACTTCAACCGTATCACTCACAACTAATAGCTCTGTGTACTCTGGCTACTCATGCTACCAGCACTTGATCATTGTGCTGTGTTAGGTGCCTCTGGTCCTTCTCTCTTTAGATTCCGCCTCATTCATCCATACAGAGTGTGGAGACAGAATACAGTAAAAGTTTTCCCTAACTGCTGGTCAAAAAATGCCTGCGGTCAGCGTCAGCTTGGGAGGAAACATGAGATTCTGAACAAGCTCATACGCAAATAACTCCAACTGGATAACATATATGCCTGACACAGAGATTAGGGAGACAGAAATAGTTTTTGTAGCTTAAACACAACTTAGAAAAAATGTGTTTGATGACTAAATACCCACAGCAGCAAGTGTTAATTTTAAATAACAGGCGTGCGTATTGTTGCAAAGTACACATGCAGATATGTAGACAGACACAAGAGGAGTTGCCCACAGGAGATTTGAGTATATATCTTCATCAGCAGCAGATTGACCCGTGTTAAGATTTGCTAATACTAATGAGACTGGGGATTCTTCCTCACTGATGTTTTCTTTATTGATCACAGGCAAGTACATCCTAATTGGTGTAACTCCCTCAGAACCTATGACTGATGAGTATTTATTACTTAGTATTTACACTTGCCTAAACATGCTCTGACATACAGTCAGAAATGTGAAAAGACATAGTTTAGCCTGAAAAAAGAGATGATAAACAGACCTGAAATATGTGCAAGAAATCCAGCTCTTTACCTGTGGTATTTTTGATTTTTAGAGTCTTGTATTATCTTACAGTGACATTTTTTTCCTTTAGATTTGGGAGTGATCATGCCAGATGTTGGTTTCTGATCGCCTACGGTAAAAACATGACACAACACGAATCAAAAACAGATCCCTCTCTCTTAAAACACTATTGCTCATTCATTCAGGGGAAGATCACATATCGTGTTCGTCTGTTGCCAAAACACAAAGTGTCTCAAACTATTCCAAGATTACAGCCTGAGATAGCTCTGCTTATCCATCTGTCACCGTACAAAGAGCTATCTTTTCTTGTTTAAGTCACTCAGGCTCAACGTCTAATCTGAAGCGTGTGTTTGTGTATGTGTGTTTGTGTCAATCTCATACGCGGAAAAGCACTCCAAACAAGCACTTATTAAGAAAGAATGTATAAGCCAGAAAGCCGGTCAGAATCTCAACCCCCCGCTCACCCATTCACAAACACACACACAGTTATATTCTGCTTCCTGTCTGCATTCTTTGATTCTTTGTATTTGATCTCAGAATATTAATTATTCCAAAAGACACTGTTTTATGTCTAGCATACTTGGCTGCACAGAACCATATTTTGTGATCATATACACTCATGTATAGTAGGTTAAATCTTTTAAATATATGAAAGTTTCTCCTTGATACCCACAGTATAGGTGCGCTGTTTGATAGTCTCAAGAACAACGAAGGATCTTTTCCTCACAAGGTCAGCCACTTAACTACACAGTAGCAGACATTGCTACTGATGGCTGGTGACTTACAAATCATAAGTATTGATCATGGCAGAGATCATACTGAATGTAGGGCAGACGGTAAAATCACATCCACTTAGTCTTAATAGCCCACATTAAAGCAATTATGCACACAAACTAGGGCTGTGTAAAAGTATGCATATTATGCTGGTCAATATATCTTTTTTTTTTTTTAATTTCCATTTTTATTCATGCACTTTGGTAATGAATCACGGTTTTGCTTGATATTGACTGTTTCAGGTGGAACACCTGTAATTGGCTGAACAACCTATTACCAGCCTCATATTTTGTAACAGCCTTGTAGGCAAAACTGCTCTAGTCAATGACATAATGTGCGCAAGGTTTTTATATGTGTGTCAATACTCATGTATTTACTAATGACTGTTCGGGCACTGACTGGTGACCTGCTAATGAAGTCGGTGCATTTGTGTGTCAGTCAACAGGTCAAGGACTGTAGAGTCATCCTCTGCTAGTGCGCAGACTCGTAGGATACCATATTTTTGTTCAATTCAGGTAATTTCTTTTTCACATCTATAGCGGAGCAGCTTGAATTTGAATGCTTTTCTCACCGTATTATTAATTTTGCTTAATGAGATCATTTTGATATGTTTGAATAAATATTTGCTGTATTAAAATTGGCTTCATGACGATTTTGGGACCCTTCGTTTCAAACTTGAATATTTATTGCATGCGGTCAAATAAGAGTTTGTGCTTTGTCATGCAAAAAATAAAATAAAAAATTCCATAAAATCAACCATTTTTGATTGATTTTAATACTATGTGAAAAATATTATGTGAAAAAGCTCTGGTCTACACACATCCATCCTTCCAGAGACCAGAGCTCATGTGTTTAAGGAAGCTGAAGCATCATTCATTAAAATTCCAGGATTCCCACAGGCAAGAAACAGTGTAATTATGACTTATCATTGATATATGTAAGTGAACCTGCTGACCGTTGGTTCAATGTGTTTCCAATAAAAGAAACTTTTTTTTTTAACTTGCGAAGATGAGACCGCTAAGATTACATTCTAAAAATACAACCAAGCTGCATAACAGGAGATCTGAAGTGTTCCCATTCAGCATTAAGTATACAGCACAATAAGTTGTATGATATACATACTTGTCAAAAAACTGAAATGGCTTGTGAAGCAAAACACCCACTTAGAAACTTCATTTTTAACGCCATTTTTCACTCTGTTGATTCCATCTTTTGTTTAATAACCTCTTTTCCCGTCGTTTTCATCTGCTTTAAGATGAAACATGCTCATGAAAAATTTATCGCTGTGATCTGCATATGCCGATTCCCCTGATTGGGTTGCCGTCTCTTGTTTTGAGGAAAGGGAATGAAAGCAATAATAGGCAGCACTGAGCGAATCTCAATTTCTCCTTTTGACAAATGCATTTCATCTCCGCCATGCCAGCTGAAGGGGTTATCACAGCCCGAATAGCCTATGCTTGAACCCCTCCATCCACTCCATCAAAAAGAGAGAGGAAGAAAAAGCAAGGGAGGTCCATGAATATTTAAAGAACTTTAACTGGTAACATTTAATGTGAAACACATGATAGGCAAGGCACCACTATATTTGCACTGGCTTCTCACTATACTTACAAGCACTTTATATTCTTCTAATTTTAACTACAAATTCTGGGGTTATGATATATGGGCAAATTACATGTATGTTATTTCAGGGGGAAACTGTGGCATGTGCTATTTTGCACCGCATGCTTAGAAGAGCCAGCATCTGTGGAAGAGCAAGCACACTAGAAAGAGACAGAAAGTGAGCTTTCTCAGAAAACTTATGTCATCAAGCTCTTTCATTATCTAACGTTGGCACCCAAGAGATCGGCATTGCCTAGAAGATATGGGTTATAATTGGTTTTATTGGTTTATTGTCTGTGCGAGGAAGCTCTTTGATGTATTTAAGGGACCAACCTAATGAATCAGTGAATGCAGAATCCAGTCTATCCAGGGAACTGATCTCATAGGGGGTGGTGGTGGGGGTGGGGATGTATTTATGTGTAGTAGTGGCAGTGTTCAAGCAATGCATTATATAGTTGCCAGCAATGGTGAACAAGCCCAAACTCAATCAAGCCCAGTTGACCAAAGAACTGGGAATAGGGAGGCATGTGGTGTAATCAAGTGTAAACATCCCATACAACGTTGAGTCGAGAGATGTGTGACCCCAGATTTATGGGAGCAGGCTGGGTGAAGGGGTTGGTCTTATTTACCAAATATGTAGACGTGCTTTTGACCCCAGAGTGACCGCTTCACAAGCACAGTACCGTTGCCATACACACTCACACACCCTCCCTGCCCTACTAGTCGTTAATCATCATTTGCGGTGAAAGCAGGCCTTGTTTCAACACAATAATAGTATATGCAAACACGTCTCTTTCATTTTTGTAACACAGTAGGTGCTTCCTTTTGTGTATTTGGTGACTGTTGTTCACTCATTGCTAATACTTCATAGCTTCTTGTATTCCTTTTTGCTTTTGTGCTTATTGAGGCTGCTGCATTGAGGTCTGTATGGGGTTACTGTGGTGGCGGTGGTAGTAGAGGGCAGAAGAAGTCGCAGGGATCTAGTTTCCCTCTGCTTTTCCCACAAAAGTGATCAGAGGCTGAAAGCTGAGAGCTCATGTCCCTTGCAGCAGGTTTACTTGTGTTTCCAGTTTAACCTTTTATTAAACTGTCCATTGTGCTCCGCACTCTGCCTACAGACCATCCGTTACATTCTCATGCCCATCGGGTCAGTTAGGTTAACGGCCAAAAAGAGGTAGCAGGTAGGAGGACAAAACTATCTTCTCTCTGTCACTCAGGAGAAGGCACAATACACTGACAGAGAGAGAGAGAGAGAGAGAGAGAGTATATACAACTGTTTGATGAGCAGCAGGGCAATAAATTCATTAATCATCATTATATGCCTCATCAAACCCTTTGCCAGTCTCTCCATGGGAGTTACACAAATTAGCCAGTAAAATAGCAGTAATTTTAGAGGAGCTAGGTAAGTGCTTTTTGATTGCTTTCTTGAACAATGCTTCCCCTGACAAGCTAATAAATCAGATCTTTCTATACTTTAAGTGCAGCTACTATGAACCCAATCTGAGCTCCCTAAACAAAAAAAGGAGGCAGTGTGGGACAAGAGGTTTTACTACAGCCAAAGCTCTTTCACAGATTTGTTTTGGATTCCTCTTCTTTATTCTGCAACAAAGAGGCCCGGGTACAAAGCTTTTGATATCTGAATGAACTGCTGTTATGTCTCCAGATGCAACCGGGGATTTTCTCATATTGGCTCAATATAACCTAATGTTTGACTTGAGATGAAAAAGACCTGAGCCAACAGTGACCATATGGTGAAAAATTCAATTAGCTCTTTCTCCTTTTCTTTTTTTTACAGGTCTAGTTTTATACATAGTACATTTAGTGAGATGCATAGGCAGATGCGTAGCTGCCAACTGCAAGCGTTTGTAGAGAGAATCCTAGCTGGCAGGTGATACATACCTACTACAGTGAGCATATCCTTTCATCCAGATGGTCATTCCATGCAAGACCAACAAATCATTCATCAGACTGGAAACGGCTCCTTTATTGAAAATGAGGTCAATAGATGATTTGAGCCTGGTTTGTGGCTGGCCATGTTAGCCTGCTCCAGGTATTAGCAACTCTCAGTTACTGTGTTAGATGGGACGTCTCAAGTGGGAAGGGATGCAGTTGGAGCAGTTAGCAGAGAGGGGGGTAGTTAGGGGTGGTCTTTATCTGTTAAAGCCCCTCTCTGATGAGATTACCTATTGGAGTTGGCTGTAAACCATGCTGTTAATCAGGGTGCTGCAGCCAGCACACTCCCACTGGCATGCAGCCACTGCTTGATTTATTTATTTTTTATTTTTTGGATGGGTGATAGGGAAGAAAAAAGAAACTACCAATTATTTTGTAGGCCATTTTTAGCCCTTTTATCAACTTAATGTCTGGAACATTCAAGTGTCATGAAACATGGACAAGAACTAAACTCATTTATTTTTCTTCATGTTTAGGTTTAGATTTGGTTGCCATCTAATTTGTCTTTTAAATTAAAAAATCCAGCTGCTACTTGTGTGTACCAAATTCAGGTCAGCCATTGTAGTTGTACCTGATTGGACAGTTTGTGAGTTGCAGCACTAGCAGGCACTTTTGCTAAATTGGCACTGAGACACTGTCACACATGGGGTCCATGCAGCTTACTTCCTCTCATCGTGTGGGAGTGAGGGCCAGTCTGGAGCAGGGAGTTTTGGATGAGTCGAGCAGCAACGGCATCTCCTTGCCCCTTCTCATTAACGTTCTCTCCACACACCGCTGAATTGAGCACAGCTCAAAATAACTTGGGTGGGGGGTGGAGGGGGTTGGGGTGTTGGAGTCTGTGCCCCGTTTATCTCCATCTTGGGAACTGATCCAATTAAGTAAGTGCCCATTTACATCCATCAGACTACACCAAATTGGGAGGAAAAGTGGGAAGCTCACCACAAACAGAAAGAGCAGTGAGAAAAGGTCCATTTGTTGTGCAAGGTGGTTTGGAGAGGGTAAAGTGTCCCATATGAACAGTGGATAATGGTAATGTTACAGGCAGTCTATGTGTGTGTGTGCTTATGTTTGACTAAGTGTGTGTTCACAGGCATTATAGCGGTCATTAGGACAGATATCTGTGTGGTAATGTGGAGCAGATGTTGCGAAGAAAGGGATCATTTAAAAGGGCAAATGTAAATAAACAGTCAGGCAGCTTGGTGCCCCTCCTCCCTTGTGGACCCTGTGAAGTCACTGAAAGAAAACAGTTCATCAATCTTCTTCAAAAACATGAATATTGTGGAAAAAGAGGGCCTTATCGTAAGTAGATAGACTCCCCTTTGGCTTCCATTAATAGTCCCTTGCATTACTTTTATTTAAGAATATCTTTAATATTTGATTGATAAAAACTTCTGAGTGAGATGGTACACTTTGTAAAATAGCAAGGTTTGACATAGAACACAAGCACTGGTGTTAGCTCACCTTTTTGACCAGAATGAGGGAGGAGCCATGTGAAGGTACAAACAGGACCTGTACTGAGTCACAGGAGGAAGAACCTGCCGGTGTCTCCACCTCCAGATTGGATGCACACACTTACTGCTCTGTGGCTGTGCATACCTGAGGGAGTTTGGCGTGAAGTACGCTCTAAGTCTGTGTGTGTGTGTGTCACCATCACCTCCTCCAGGGCAGGGCAGACCCCCCTAGTGTGAGCACCAGTGAGCCCTTACATGGGCACTGAACACAGGCCCTTTGCAGTCAGAGGGTCAAAAGCTCACACCACACTGCTGTCAGAGCAGCGTGGTCAATGGCCAGGACCTGTCATGGAGTTAAGGTGCTTTCAGAGAAGGGTATTTCAGTGTATGCATGTATTTGGGTGGTCATTAATATAAATTAAAATGAGACAACTCTGCATAACTGAAACATTACCCAGCACTTAATTTGAATGGGAACCTTTAAAAATAATTTTTTTTGGGGGGTAATTGACACATAATAATGCACAGACTTTTTTTATATTTTCTACTGGAACTGAATCCTTTAGTTCTCCTTACCTGAACTGCTGGTCTCCAAAAACTTCATAGTTCATCACTCTTCCTTAATGTTTTTTTTCCTGCCTTCTAGATATGTTTTATTGAAATATATATATGTATGTATATATATATATGTGTGAGTGTGTGTGTGTGTGTGTGTGTGTGTGTGTGTGCGCGCGCGTTTGTAGCGGTGGGGGTGGGTCACTTTAAACATCTCACAGCTGAAAATTACACGTGTAATCTCTCCCAGAGGAGTTCTATAGAGAAATAGAAAAACAGTCCGTGAAGTGCACAAAAATAGTGGTAAATCACTCTCTGCCACCTTATCGGGGCCGCCTTGCCATGTGTTCAAAAGCGTTTTATAACTCCACTTAACATGAACGTTGGAAGTGTAAGAGGCTCGAGAGTGACGCGAATTTGAGGCTTTCAAAGGTGAGCAAATATGCGCTCACGAAAAAATGAAGTCGTTTCACAAGCAGTTAGTCCCACACACGGCCCATGTGAACCTCGTCGACTTCGGACTCAAGTCTGTACAGATTCTCCAAGAGGCTAAAGCTGAAATATTATGTCCCTAATTAGCCTTCTCATAGAGGATATCATGAGGATGAAATAGCCGTGAGCTTTTTTTGAACATCCCCAAGAAAACGTTTTTACACCTACGGAAAAAACAAAAACCGAATGCCCATTATGTTGTGACATGTTATGTAAGCATCACAAGATAAAATAATATAATAAAAACTTATTTTCTTTCTTTTAAGGATTATAGCAGCAAAATGAGGTTGCCACTGTGAGCTACTATAAGGTAAACGGAGTTTGAAGAGGAAACGTGAGAATCCGGTGAAATATGTGTTTTTGCAGCCGTCTGCGAGTCACAGATACGACCGCGTTTTCTTAAAAAAAAAAGTAAATAAATAATAATAATAAAAAAACATCCTTTTATTTCAGCATTCTTTTAGACATTTGTATCTGGCAAAATTTGTGGTGCTAATCATACCCACTGCCACTAATCTGTGCAGGTCAAGTACAGCGGGTGTCTATTTACACATTTGAGCTAAATTTGACCCCAGCTTTTATGTGTTGTATCAGTATGCTGTTTATAAGATGTACCGTTTGCCTCAGTTGAGTAATCCTTCAGCGATATTGGGAATGTGTGTATCAACAGGTTTTGATTTCACCTTGTAGTCTGACATACAGTAGCATGTGATAGGCCTTCGCAGAACGGTCCAGTGGCAAGTGTGTAATCTGTTTGGGCCTCAGTGTCTTTGCCCCTGCAGCAAATCTCTTGCCAAACCGAGCAGCAGTTTCCAGCAGGTCCGTTCCAAATAGTGTCAAATTAAAGAAGGGTAAACTGATCTACACCAGATTATCCCAGAAACAGCATTCGATATACACGATAAATTTTTAGTTTAAAATAAAATTAAAGTTTTAAAAATACTTCACGTTAGTCTGTGCTGTAAAATTTTTCTACAGATTTTTTTTCTTTTAAAACTTTTATTTTATTTCATTTTTTTAACCTCCCTAAATATTCGATACAAACTGGATATTTGGTAAACTGCTAAATTATGTGGATGTCCCACTTATAAATGTGCGCTCTTGGCTTCCCAGATAAGTACAGTAATAAAAAGCATGATACAAGGCCACAGATGCCAGACTTAACTCTCACTTCATTACACCCTGCCGTTCCCAAAAGTGTCGAAAACAAACACGAAACCACGGTTTACTCTTGTTATTCATTAGACTTATAATAGCACTATTTTCAGTCACCACTGAAAGTCTCCCTTATGACACTCAAGCTCACATATAAACCTACTTTTAATATGCATGAATAAAGCATAATGAACGGCACATTTCAGGGTTACGTTTTTTTTTATGACAAAAAATATAAAATGTCAGTTTCCACCAGTCTATATATACATATATATATTTACTGTCGGAAATACAAAATTCTAACTACGCAATAATTTGATTTTAGACGCTTGGGTAAATAATGAATTCACTTCTTCGGGTCTAAACAGGAAAATTTAAGAGTTCGTTCAGTACATTTTAATTAGGCGTCAGTCGCTACCCTTAAAATAGATGTAAAGCCGCGGGCCTTTATTTTCAGTTTGGGCGGAAAAAAATACTTTAATTGATATGATGACGGTATGCGAAGATCGAAGGTTTTTATTTTTTTTTTCCCCCCTCAAAGCTGCTTTTAAACGCTCAACAACAACAAAGTCGGTGTGACTGCAAAGACCTTATCCAGCTCTTTCTCCCGTGTTTCTTCTCCTGTCGGATTATTTTCCCCATTTTCACACGTGGGAATGGTTTCACCCCTGCTTAGTATTCTCACATTGTAGCAATTCCAACAATGAACCGACACGCCATTCAAGTAGAGGGGTAAGCCAGGCAAAGTTGCAGAGCCTATCCTTCTAGGCTGCCATGCCTCTGATGAATGGCTGTAAAGTCTGTGCTCTTCCTTCACCAGTCATAATTGATTGCATATTATATATATATATGTATATATATATATATATATATATATATATATATATATATATGTATAGCGTCATCACAGACGTTGGTATACACCCCAAACACGCACAAATATATATATATATTTACAAACTTGCATCTTGCATAATCTTAAAGTATTTGCCTGCACAGATATTATTTATGCCGCAGAAATACTGTTTATATTGCCCCCCTGAAACATTTCAGTCAGATTCAGTCAAATCTGAGAAAACGCAATTTAATAAAACTCTACTACTCTCTTAGGGGACATTGCATGGGACAGTCCAGTCCTCCTGGGGTCAGCAAAGACAGAGAAAAAAAACCTAATTATGCTATTTATCCGGCTGATGTGTCGCAATCACTGTTCACACACACTCTGTCAGATTAAAAATAGAGGGCCCGAATAGAAGACATTAAGGCTAAGGGAATTATACAAACCTCAGGGGAGATTTCAAACTGAAGAAGGGGAAAGTAAACTATAGAGATTAATGGCAGCCATAAACAAGAGCAGCCTGTCCCACCCTAGTAGAGGTCAACAGTATCCCCAATAATAATGATAATAAAGGTAATTATATATATATATATATATATATATATATATATATATATAAGAAATAGGGCCCTCTTATGTTTGGTGTAGAACCGTTCCAATACATAACAATAATAATAATATTAGTAGTAATAATAATAATAATTATTATTATATAATCATCATCACAATAAATAATAACTTTTTCCTTCTTATTAAGTTATTTTTTCTTCTACACAGTTAAATCTTTGATTTCAAAAAATAAAAAAAAATGTTTGAAAAAATTGTATTGCATTTTATAAAAGTAATTTTTTCTTCATTTGTGTTCTTAATGTCGTTTAGATATGTATGTATGTATGTATGTATGTATTAATATTATTATTATTGTTATTATTATTATTTTTATTTTGTATAGCCACTTGCCAAATTTACTTCAAATTTGCTATAATCCTTAAAATAACTGTGACCATTGTATGTGGCCATTGGCTTCACTTCTTTTTTTTTTCCCTTTCTTTTTTCTTTTCTTTTTTTTCACCAGGCCATTTGATCGGGGATGGGTCTCTGTGACGGATTAGCCGAGTCCCCCCTGAAATTAGGAGCAAGTGTGACACCTACCTGCAGAAGTTGGAAGAGTTAGCGAGCATTGCCTTGCTACAGGCTACACGCTATCATAATATCCTTCTGCATCTGCTGTGTGCATGACAGCATTCTCGCTTTACTTCAAACTAATGTTTCACATCTAACGCGCTATTAAAGAGGCTCTCCATTAATGATATATAATAGGGCAGTATGTTCTAAATGCATCGCCGCGTCCCTTTTAACAGCTTTGCCACGCCTTTGGAAAATAGCAATGAGGTCTAAATTTGGCATAAAATCGAGCTCATTACGGAGTTCACCACCTGATTGCTCTGCATAAAACACGGGAGGTAATTGGGTTAAATGAGTGGTCCTTGGTATTGTTATTATATCAATGTCCACATTTAGAAGTCTGCTCAAGAAAAGGGAAAAAAATGAGGCCTTGTGTGCATTTTCAAGAAAAAAAAAATGACACAAGTCTCAGATTAAACTGTAAGTGTTTTGCTAGAATCTTTTTTTTCATTCGTTGAAACTCTATGAAAATGTACCAAAATAAAACGGCTCTTTATGTCAGATATTCCAACATCCTTTTTTTTCCTTTTTCTTTTTTTTCTTCTTTTTTTTTTTTGCAGGCCCCTTTTTTGTTTCAAGTTCGCCAGAGATCTCATTGCCATGGTATTTTTTTTTTTTTTTAATAATTACCGTTGAAACATCTGTCACGGTGATAAATTGAATTATAACTTCGCATAGATTAACTGACAGTTAAGCATTTTAGACACGTATCAGGCATTACCAACTGCATCCCCCCCAAAATAATCGCTGCACAAATATATATATATTTTTTATCCATAATTTACTTCAAAGATAGTGTGTTGTCCATTTTAAATACAAAAATGCTACATTAAATATACATGTTAGTCTTTAATACAAATAGACTCAGGCGGCTGCAGCGATTAAGACCATTCTTGTTACATTTTAAGATTAACCATTCAAAACTTAAAAAAAAAAATGAGGATAAGCATTTACTCAGAAAATAACTGTTCTCAGAATTTGCTTCACCGTTGCTCTTTTTTTCTTATCTTTTTTTAAATGCAACCAAAATAAATAAATGTCCGTAGTGAGTGGAAAATATTCAGGTATTAAATGTTCGACATACCTTTCTTTAGTTCATAAGGGGATTCTTTACAAAGATCTACCTGCGTTTGGCCTCTGACTTTCTGGCTCTCCCTTACCAAAGCCTCAGCTCTATTTAACACAGTCTGGTTTAATCCATTGAAATGTGCCGTGGAGCCCGTGGTTACCGAGCCGTGGTTACTGTGAAGGTGTCCAAAACTGCCACCATAGTTCGTGTAGCCGGGGTAGAAAGGGGAGGTGTAGTACAGAGGTCTGGATAGGACTGTGCTGTTGGGGAGCGGGCACTGAGGGGATGATCGTGATGGAGAAGCGCTAGTGCCTATTACAGTGCTCTGACCCAAACCAGGGCAAGACTGTGACACCTCGCCGCTGCCCTTACACCTGTCTGAGGACGTGGCGATTTCCGCAAGGGACCAGAGTTTGGGTTTAGGAGCGGAGGGGGGCGAGTGGATAACAGAGGTCACGTTGCTGGTGACCGTACCCGATGCATGGCTCAAATCTGACGGCTTGTCTTGTTGCGCAAGCTGGTTCCCCCGGGGCATCGCTGAAGGAGACGACGTGGTTGGTTTCGCAGAATCCGGCAACAACTCTGTAGTCCGCTCCTCCTGGTCTTTTAACTCCGTGTCACTCAGAAGGTGATCCGTGTCTTTGCTATGGTTTTCTTCTTTAAATCTGTCACAGCCTATGTCCCCTGGGTTAAGAAGTTTGTGATCTAAAGCACACACACACACACACACACACACACACACACACACACACACGCACAAGGAGACCACAGTTACTTCCAAATAAGCATTAAAATGTTCGTAAAACTCTAGCATGTGTTTCAGATGATTATCAAGCAATTAAACACAGATGCAAACTGAAACTGGGTGTGCAAAAAATATTTGGGTACCTTTGCACGTTTCTCTTGCAAATTATAATTGTGCAATAAAATGTTCTCATAAACATGTAAACGCCTAAAAAGAAAAATGAACTCCCCCCCCCCATAATTATGACTTATAAGTTCATTAAAGTCTGAGCATTCAAGTATCAAAATAGCTTTTGCGATGATAATTGTACAAACGCTTGTACAAGCGTTTGTACAATTGTAGCCGAATACCAGTTCAATTCACCAGCTGCAGCCTTATTATGCAGTTAAAGATAAATTGACTGCTAAATACTTTGCGTCACCAGCAATTTCAGCCACTGAGAAGTCAAACGAGGGGAGTTCAAGGTGATTATTATTTAAAGCAATTGTCCCATTATAAATAATATACAACCATTAACCAGCAATCAATTTTGCACCCTGAGTGGAAAGACTGCGATGAAAAATTGATGATTTTTTTGCCCCCTTTTTTTTCTGCACCACCGACCTGCTTCCGTGTCTGTGGAGTCTCCCTTATCTGTGGGCTTGTTTGGCTCGTCGTCGTCGTTTTTCTCCAGATCGATATTTTCGTCCTCCTCCTCGTCCTCGCTCCGGTTCCGAGGAGTCCAGGTCATTTTGTTCTCCTTCTTTAGCCTCCTCCTGGCGTTGGCGAACCAGGTTGACACCTGGGTGAGGGTCATTTTGGTGATGATGGCCAGCATTATCTTTTCGCCCTTGGTAGGGTAGGGATTTTTGCGGTGCTCGTTGAGCCAGGCCTTCAGGGTGGCGGTGGCGTCCCGGGTTGCATTTTTACGGTATGCTGGATCACCGTAAGGGTAGGTGCCCAAGGGTGCTGCGTAAGGATGGTATCCTATTGAGCCCGCCATTCCCGTAGTGTGGTCATAGGGAGAACTCTGTAATGAAAACGAGAAAGTGTGCAAAAGTTCTGTTATTCTTTAAACTGCTGCAAAATACTTAGAAGGACTTGCGGCACACAAACGTAAACACACGTGCACGACTCCACACATAAACACGCGCACGAATAGACACGCAAGCACACGCTCGTAATCGCGCACGGGTGCACTG